>NC_056608.1:20522064-20822064 GCF_018340385.1 Cyprinus carpio
TGATGACAAAAATTTCATTTTTGGGTGAACTATTCCTTTAAATCATTTAATTTTTTGTGGGCCATCTTGCAGAGAGAAGTGGAAAAGCAGAAATAAATTTACATTGGCAGG
This sequence comes from Cyprinus carpio, assembly GCF_018340385.1. Classification (NCBI taxonomy): domain Eukaryota; kingdom Metazoa; phylum Chordata; class Actinopteri; order Cypriniformes; family Cyprinidae; genus Cyprinus; species Cyprinus carpio. Next base: position 20,522,176 of record NC_056608.1, read on the forward strand.
CAATCAAGTCGTCAAAATTTCTCAGCACAACAAGATCTGTGGTTTGTGCTGCAATCGTGGTATTCAGTATTGGATTACCTAAACCTAAAATTGCAGTCGTATTCAAAAGAAAAATAGTTGTTCAATTGATTACATTGTTAAGAATGATTACAAATGACGCTGTACCAAATGGCTGTTTATAAAAGAATGAATCAGTTTTGCAATCACTTGTGCTTTGAGGACCAGAAATGAATCGTTTTAGGGAAAAATGAGTCATTTGAGACTGGCATAAGAAGCGTTTGATAAGTTTCTTAATTTTCATTCAAGATTGCAGCTTCCTAATCTTTCGAGGCCACCTCTAAGTGAACTTTTCTGTCGCCAGCGAAATTGGTGTGCGTATTTACCTCAGGCAAAGCTAAACAGCAATATCCTGCATATGCAAATGAAACACAAACCAGTCATATGCAACCTTATTAACATGCACGAAAATCGTGTTGCCACTTTGAGTTCAATGAGTCATCAAGATGGTGTTGCTAAGAGACAATTAAGACAAGCTGTGGGGGCTGGGGGGGGCATTTTACAGATACTTCCTTTATCTATACAAATTAAATCCTGCTCAGTCTGCAGAGATTTCTTCCAGTCCCTTGCTTGCCTCTGAGAGCGAGTTAAAATGACATAGTATTATGAATATCTCAACCACTGGGAAATTAACAGATGTTACCCAGCACCTCCATGCATGACACTGTTTCCAACAAACAACCAAAATGAAGTTTACCAGGGCATCACGAGTGTGGGTAACACAACGACCCGATATTCTCCGAGGCCTGGGAATTATGGCCTTCTGTGCTGACTCCACAGCTATGGTATTAGCCTGTTTGCTGCCCTGAGCCTTACAAAGCCTGCGTCCTAAAGCCAATTCAATAACTTCACAGACAGCATTTTAGTATGAAGGATACTGGGTTCAGACAGACTTTCAAGGCACCACAACTTAATGTGGTGGCACACGGAGTGGCCTGAGGTGGAACACGGCATGACTCTAGAAATGGACACTATAAAACTATTAGGGCTGGTTATTGACACACATTTCTCGATTTATTGTAATTCAGATCTTGAATACATTCAATTTCAAATCATTTGGAAATAAATCAGGTTTTGGAAAAAAAATATCTTTAAATTAGTGCTGTAAACTAAATAGGGAACCCTCCCACTTGTTACTACAGTACTTAATAAAAACAACACTAAAATAAAAACTGAGTATTAAGGCAGAACATAAGGCAGATGTTATATACATTTTCTAATGCTCTAGTTATGTTTCTGCTCTAATTAATTGAAATATAAACATTCAAACAGTGGCTGTCATATATAATGAATATACATACAGTAAATATATTTAAGTTTTTTTCTTCCAGCAAAATAATGATTTGTGAACATTAAGTGGATTTCCTGAGGCAATACATGATGTTGTTTACAAGGTATTTATAGGTATTTATATTTACTAATAACTTTTTTTAATTATTGTATTATTTACTACATCTGACCAATGCTGAAAGACAATTACATAAGAGATTATACATTTCAGTAAAATTGCACTGCAACTTTCACCTTCTGATGTTTATTCATGTTTATGTTGTGCTACTAGGTTACTATTCTGTGAGCTTGATTTCCTGTTAAAAAGTGGTTTATTTTTGAGCATCACTGATAATGAAACTACAACAATAGGTTCTAAACAGGTTCCAAAGCACTTCTAAACAAGAAGTTTTACCATAGACTAAACTGCTCCAAAATGGTGACCTAGAATGAATTGAAGTGAGCTTTAGCCATTCCCAAGCAAGTATTTCATGACAAAAAATGCTTACTTCTCACTGGAAATTGAATCACATTGGGGGAAAAAGCAACACCAATTTACTTTATTATTATTTTTTTTTTTATTATTTTTTATTGTTATTTTTTTTTTTTTTGTTTTTTTTTTTATTTGTGGTATTTCTTACTCTACCACCAGACTGTTTTATTATTTCTTACAAATGCTGAGACAAATGCTGTGTGTGTGTGTGTGTGTGTGTGTGTGTGTGTGTGTGTGTGTGTGTGTGTGTGTGTGTGTGTGTGTGTGTGTGTGTTTGTGTGTGTGTGTTACACATGACACTAATAATGTATTTGAATGTGTCTTGATGTCTTCCTATCCATATACAGTTTCCAAAGGCAGCACTCTCAGACATAGCCACAGAGGAAAGAGAGAGTGTGTAGATTAATCCTACTCAGACAGTGTGGAAACTCAAGCCGGACAGGGGCTGATGGTTCACAGACTTCAATCAGAGCACACAGGAGATGAGGTGATCTGGAGTCAATAAAGACCAAGAGAGTAAAGGTGAACCAACATGTGGATGGAAAGCACACAAGCACAAGTCGGTATAATTGTATACTAGCACTATACACTATCATTTATACAGTCAGTATTATCGAGATACAATAAGTCCCCACCGATTTGGAATGCTCTTAAAAATGAAATGAAGTTTCTGAAACAGATAAATACAGAATGCTAAAAATAGGTTGGTTCAGTAAAGAACCTAAGGGGAAAATGTATGATGTGCATACCAATGAAGGTGAATTGGAAGAATGATGCTTATTTGCAGGTCATCTCAATGGCTGGCCAGAACCCGGTTGGTCCTTTTATTTTTTTTTACTTTACCCACATATACTGATAACCCACAGATAGAAGGGAAATATGGGATTAGACCACTCATACTGTATGTTGAGAATCTGAATTCCAGGCAGTTTCAACAAAGAATTCAGAAATAACCTGTTTCCTCGGGCATATTGATCTTTCTGTATGCATAGAATATCTGGATGACCTACTACATTTGCCAAACATCGGAAATACTGTATCTCACAATGCACTAGCCTTGACCTTCTATTTATAAGGTGATGAATTAACCATAATTAACCATAATCTCAGCTGTAATACTCATAATTACTTTTAAGACTTCCAATATTAGCTTTTTTTGCCACCCAACAGAATTGAAAATGTATTCGAATGACATTGGTGTGCAGCGGCTCTACGTCATGTGATAAAATAATACAAGATTAGATGTTTTGTATTTTGCTGTCACACAATATTTATGATTTCATTTGCTACTTTATAAACATGAATGCATTCTGTGCAGTATTAAGTAGCAAGCTTCATTCCCTCCTGACCTCATTAGTATTCATACCAAATGTTTACACATTCACAAAAATATATACATTGAAATGCACAATATGGACATACTGACAGCATCAGAATGTAAAAGTATTCATGAAATGCATGCACAGCTTTAGAAACATAATCATTTTTATAAATCCTTTATATTAAATCTATATTATATTTGTATAGCTACTTTTTTCAAATATATTTCACAATATATAAACATATTTTAAAGCCCCTAAAGAAACCTTTACCCTAAAAATATAAAAACATATTTTTACATACATATTTTTAAAAGTTCACAATGTCCAATGAGAACATAGTTACTGTGGAGTGCAAGTACATTGTTACATATTAAAAAAAAATAATAATAATACAAATCAGTTGACAATTGATGTCATTCTGTTGTGGCTTCTAGAGATGAAAAAAAAATGAATAAATATTTGAATGGGGAACATCCAATCCTAAATCCTGACATTCCTAAGCGCTCCTATCATTTTGGAGTGCAGAGGAAGGAAGAAAGCATTAAACAACTAAAGGGACACAGATAAAGCATTTTGGGGAGAAAGGAAATGAAAAGGTGAATGACATGGATGTGAGAAGACAAAAAGGTATAAAACAGATTTGTAAAGGGCACCATTTACAAATCTATCGTACTCCCTACCAGGCTCAGATTGAGGGATTAGATCGCATTACTTAGGCTGCTTTTGTGTAGGCAAATCCTGGGTGGAAAGAAACCCAGTGAGGCTTCTGCTGACAAGAAAGGGGAATAAATAGATCCTCTGCAAAACCTCATGCTTTCCATCTTCCTATCTGGCCTATCTTTTCTCTTTCAACCTTCTGTGCTCATTTTCTTTCTACTCACAGCTCTCTCTCTTCTCTCTCACTGTCATGCTTTGCTTTTTAACACTGTCACACATGCGGTGTATGGAATATGACCCGAGACCCATTTTTTTCAGAGCACGCTCATTGTGCAAACCTTATTAGCTTCGCTCTCGCCTGTGTCTCTCGGCAGGCTGCTGAAATTTTATGAGAAGTTTTGGGCCTCGTTGTTTTATGTGTGCATACAAGTGGAAGTGTGAAAAGAAAACAGGGTGAAATGCAGAAAAATGAGCCTCGAGGAGTCACTTTATAATGTTAAAAAAGCCAGTTTTGGAGTTTAAGGAAATATTTCAGACTTTCAGAAATGTGTTTTGGTCAAACTAAGGCACATAAACTTGTATTCTAGTTCAAAAATCTATTTCAAATCCTCTTAAATCAGAATAATTTTTGAGTTCTGTCCTACAAACAAAAAATCACACACACACACACACACACACACACACACACACACACACACACACACACACACACACACACACACACACATATATATAGTTAGTTATTTTTTATTGTTATTTTTCTAGCTATAGCTGTCAGGTAAACAAATTATCATAAAAATCCCAGCCTTTATAATGAAGGAATTCCATTTATTTATTTATTTATTTTTTGTTTTGTTTTTTTCACGAAGAGAGGCTGGCTTCCTTCACCCTACTGTGACTTACAGTACTAAATAATAGGCTAGTGGCCAGGGCCATTAACCCAATAGGTTACTCTTAAGGTGTAAATGCACACATTGTGAGTTATCTGTCAATTTACTGCATTCAATAGGAATTAAAACACTTGCAAAAGGTAAAGATGTCTAGAACTGCAAACAGCACTAATGCAGATAAAGTACAATTGCTTCAACAGAAGATACATTATATAACACTGTCTGCAAATTATAACTGATTGTCTATGACAGGTTTCTTGATATACTGTTACAGCCAAAGCACTGTCATATCAACTGAACATAATGAATGTGTGAAAATAATCCCCTTAAGAAAACATGCCATGTGTTTGGCTGCCACCAATGAATCGCAAAAAGAAAACCAAGCAACTGTGAAAACCTCTGATTTGTCAAGTGTCAAAATGATAATCATTTATTCCAGGAAGGGCATAACAGCAGCCCTTAATGATACATCTGCGAGACAAGCACGCTAACAGGTCTCTGCTATCAATGGCTGAGCCAATGTGCTGCAGCATAATTAATGATGCATTTGATGGTAAATCTGGGTGACAGGTATGTTATATGGTTTGTTGTGTCCTCAAAACTAACCCGTAAAAAAATAAAATAATAAAAAAAAAACGCATTCCGGGGATAAAATACACGTGTTTTGGCGGGGTCCCCCTGGAAAAATTTGCATTCCGGGGGCTATATAACGTTATTGGGGTCGTCTCCACCAGCGGCAATAGTGTTAAAATAGCCCAATTCCGCGGGAAAACAACGGACTTGGCAACACTGGAGGTAATAGTTGCGCTTTTGGACGCAACGCGTTGGGTTTGACGAGTGCATTGGACATGTGACCAATTGCGACGCGGGTACTTTCAAAAGACCACCCGCGAATGACACCTGAAAGTAAATTTATGCTAACACTTTTCTGAGGAGGCTGCTGGCGCAAGTGATTCCCACTTTTGGATCTGAGGTCTGTTTCTTTTAAGTTTACCTATATTTGCTGCTTTTGTACAGTTATAATAATCGTACAAAAAATCAAACCGTAGGCTAGCCTACTTTAGAATGTAATAAATAAGCACATACCTGTTCAATCACGCAAGCTCTGACAAATGTGTCTTCTTAGGTATTCCTGGGGGGGGGGGGGCATATTATACATATAGCACACTTTAAGTGAGACATCAATGGATTATTTTATGATTACTTATGATATTTTCATCAATAATATCCATTTTAAATAAATTATGAGGAACAGTGCGGTCCAACTGTTTGTTTATTGACATGCATTACGCACAGCCAAAGGCCGCTTTTGAACTCTCATGGCCAGCAAAGAAGCACTGTTCTGTCACATGACTTACAGATATCCATCCTCACATTTCAATATATGGATAGAAGAATGTTTCTATTCATAAAGACAGTCAGGGGAGATGTTTCAAAGTACTGCAGCATATCAGACATAAGTAAGTGCTTGGTTTATGTGAGTGGATTCATTTTGTCCTTTGAGAGTTTCCTCTTTCGATATTCACATGAAAACTCGGTTTATGAATCATTCTCAGATCAGAAATAGAACATTATTGAACTTGTGGCTTTTCCTTTATTGTTTTATAGACTCTGACAAGGACAGTTTGATATTTTTTATTTTTTTAATACAGAAATCTTATGCAAATAAATTACTTACCACTTTTAAATAAATTTAAGCTAATAGTCTATTTTCTAAGACGTAATGTTGATAAAATCCCTAAATTAATTTCTTGCTTCCGTGGAACACAGAATTCGATGTTAGGCACCTTTTGCTGCCACTGTTTGGCGCAAACAATGAAATATAAGATGTACTGTATGTATGTTTCAATTGCAAAACCCTAACAACATTTTCAATGAGCGGATGACTTACTCTGTTCCTTACAGAAATCTAGCATGACTTTAGAAGACATGGGATATAGTGCATAATTAAGTTTAAGTTATTTTATTCTTTTATGAGACTTCTGCATCTTTTTTTTCCTACCCCATAAATTAAAGTTTTCATCCCTCAACAATCTTCACAAATTCTCCTTTTGTGTTCTGCTTAAGAAAGTAAGTCACAGGAGTATGGAATGACATCAAACTAATTTTCATTTTTGGATGATTCCTTTAATGGAACTGAAAGTCTTTTGGTTTAAAATGGTTTATTTCCTATGTTTTTAATTCCCATGGACTTAGATTTTGCTTTGCAGTTTCTCTGTTTCCTAAGCTATCTCTAAATATTCATTTATCATATTATGCTGAATCATACTCCCTTTTACAAAAGTCTCCGAGGTATACCTATTTATCAGATGAGGTTTATACCAACTCTGAGTCGTTGCACTAGAGGCAAGCAAAATAAATGTATGCAACATGCATTTTTAAATAATGCACAACTCTTGACTTTTACTTCAGATAAACTTATATGCAAACCTGGTCATTTCACTGCTTCCTTGTACTAGACATGCATAATTCATCAATGTTTATTACCATGCTAGCCAAATTACCAGACCTGAAGCATAAATATCATGCGTCTTCTGGCAACAGACAACGTCTTAAAAGTGCAGATGTTTTGCTTCACCTTGTCTGATTTCTCCATCTTACTGTTTTTTTTTTCCCTTAATGACACCTGTCTACAAGTGTGATGCTCCTACTGTGAGCTCCTCGCACACCTTTCATCCTGCAGATTAACTTTCAAATATGTAGGGTGAAATTACAGCACTAGTAAGTGCTTGAAGCGGCACTGTCAAATTTGAGCCACTTTAGTCATTGCTGCACTCTCAGGTTTTCATTCACTACATTTGCCTGGACTTCACACGGCCTTGACTGTGTCTAATCTATTTAAACGCTCTCCCATTGGTTCTCATGCCAGGTTGGATTCATCTTTCTACTTTTTGTAAATGTGATATGAGGTGGCGTGCTATTGTACTGCCTCCTATCTTCTCATCTCTTTATACACCTTGATCTTCCTCATCTCGTGACACTCCTCCTCCTCTGCAATTCAGTTCCTCTCAATATTCAGTTGTTTTCTTCAAGGTCATAGGCAGTGACAGGTTCTTTTTCTATTTAAGCTGCAATGCAATCTTTAAGAAAAGATGCAGGTGAATTTTCTGTGTATCTCTGTATTTATATCTATGTATGTATCTCTCTCTCTCTGTGTTCGTCAAATCACACTCATATTCTCTACCAACTAGTTTGTGATGCAAATCCTATTTAAATCTGTCACTTGCTTGCACCGCAGGCCTGAGAAACCAAGAGCGACCTGTGTCAAGTGATCACAGCGATTTGCAAAACAAGAACACATTTATGTTATGAAACGCCCTTGGATGCGCTCTGGCTTACAGTACAATACTCAGGGATAAAATTCTGTAATGCAACTGATCCCTGATAATCACATGATTAATGATAAGCTTCTATCCTATGCATATTTACAGCCAGGCAATAGCATTGAGTTCCTTTAAGTACACTTGAATTACATGATTAAAGAATAGATATGTTATTATGAATATATGAATATGCAAAGATACAAAAAGGCCACCAGGGTTCAAATATGGTTATTAATAGTGCTGCTTGCTAAATAAATTACATACTCAATTGTTTGGGGTTGGTTGGACTTTTTACAAATGTTTTTGAAAAAAGGTTCTTACACAAACCAAAACTACATTTATTTGATCAAAAATACAGTGAAACAGTAATATTGTGAAATATTATTGCAACTTAAAATAATAGTATTTTTGCATTTAACATATTTTAAAATGTAATTTATTCCTGTGATGGCACAGCTGAATTTTCAGCATCACTACTCCAGTCTTCATTGTCACATGGTCATTCAGAAATCATGCTTATATGCTGATTTGCCGCTCAAGAAACATTTCTTATTATTATCAATGTTGAAAACAGTGCTGCTTTATATTTTTTGTGGGAACTGTGATCCATTTGTTTTAAATGATTATTTGCTAAAAAGAAAGCTCTAAAGAACAGCCTTAAAAAAAAAAAAAAAAAAAATTATTAATCTTATTATGCTAATTACTAACACCAGTTATTGGCTGCTTTATTTAGAATAATCTAGTTTCATTAAAATGTAAGACCAAATTTTGTGTGAGAAGCTTTTCTGCAAACATAAGAACACTTTTATGCAATTATATGTGAATGAGACCCACTATGATCAATACAAAAATAATAAAACCGTAGTGTCTTGTTTTAAAGTGTTTTAGATTCCAATTATTATTGCAGTAAAATAGAGATATATTTAACCTGGATTAACATTTCATCATGTAAAAAAAAAAAAATCCATTTACTTCAGGGACACTGAAATTCACATCCAAAGAAATTTTCTAAAGAACAATGCTTACTACTGCATTTTCTGTCAAAACAGTGATATTTCTCTGAACCTTATTTTAGAAGTTAATATTCTGAGGTATCTTTGTGCTGTCCAATGACACTCTCATTTTTAATCTTCTGCTCTTGTGTTCTTCTGCTGTCACCTCCTGCCCTCTCTTTAGCCCCACCCTCTATGTGTTCTCTATAGCAATTCCTCTTGAGAGCTGCACTCTTGTCATTTATATGTCCAACACCAAGTCCCTGTGGGGTCCTCTGTGACCTCTTCTGTGTACAACAACAAACCAGAGCTGCGCTGTTGCATGTAATAGCGCGTAATCACTCTGACCTTGTGACCTACGCAGGTCTGCTGGGATGAGATTGGAAGTTAGACTCGTATTCTTGTCCTTACTAACTGCCTCCAGCCATCACACTGAGCCAGGCATCATATTCTCAGTCCTGCCCTCTATGCTGACCCTTCGTCTTTGGTTTTTATTATCGGGCCCACCTGATTACAGGGATATAAGGCTGAGATGTCAGAACATGTCTCTGTCATTTTCAACCTGATGTCATTCTCAAGTTAGCGGGGATAAAATGGTTTGGCAGGGCTCAACAGTAAGAATGGCCTGATGGCCCGGAGCCTGATTAAAAGTTTCGGGCCAGTTTACATGAGCATGACTTTGTCCAACCATTGCTTCCTGTTCCACAGTATTATAAACATAAGGGACACAAATTTCCTTAAACATCCATCACAAGGGGTGAAACCAAAGAATATAGTTCTGTTGTGCAGAAGAAGATTGTTGAGCTTCACAAAATAGAAAGTGGCTGTAAGAAAAGAGCTAAAGCATAAAAAAAATCCCCCTTTCCACCATCAGGGCAATAATTAAGATGTTCCAATCAACTAAAGATTTCACAAATCTGCCTTGAAGAGGACGTGTGTCTCTTATATTGTCCTAATGCACAGTGAGGAGGAGAGTTGGTGAGTGAGTGGCCAAAGACCGTCCAAGGGTCACAGCTGGAAAATTACAGATAAACATTAGTTGAGTCTTGGGATCAGAAAGCCTAAAAAATATATCAAACAGCCCATATATCACCACAAATTTTTTGAGAAGTTTCCAAGAAAAATCCTCCTTGCTCACCCAAAAACAAAACCACTGGAACTTCAAACAGGACTGGCTTCTAAAGTCAGATGAAACTAAAATAAAAGAGAGATTTTGGCAGCAAACCCACCAAACAGTCATTTTCAAAAAAAAAAAAAAAAAAAAAGTATCCCATGTCTGGTTAAATATACTGCTGCATCTTTAATGTTGTAAGCCTGTTTTTTTTTTTTTTTATGTTCAGATATATGGCATCATGGATTATATCAAATCTAAAAATCTAAACCTGACTGCCTCTGCTAGAAATCTTATAATGGGCCGTGGTTGGATCTACCATTAGGACAATGATCCAAAACATTAAAATCAACACAAAATTTGTCACTGATTCTGTATGAAGAAATGGTCTCTGATCTCTTGTCAGGTGTTCTTCAAACTCATAGAAAACTCAGAGCTGTTATCTTGGGAAAAGGACATTGCAATAATTGGGTGCCAAAAATAATGGGGCCAATGTAAACTACAGAAAAACATTTATTTCATAGTGAGATAAGATGTTGATCCAGGAACATGTCTTACTTGGCAAAATCACGGCGACCATACACACACACACACACACATACAATGCCCTCTACTAATATTGGCCTCTACTAATATATGCAAGGCTTCAAATGGGATGTTCTCAGAGGAAAGTTGCCACTGAGATTAAAGTATATCACAGAGTGTCATCAGCAGGTTGCACTAGAGATGCAGAAAGACTGGAAGAGTCACAGAAAGGCATAGAAGTGGATGTCCTTTGGCCACATCCCATGCTGATGACCGCTTCATTGTGAACAGTGCCCTGTGAAAGCGGATTATGAATGCCACTCAACTCCAGGCACATTTAAGGGAAGTGAAAGGCACCCAAGTGTCACGTCAGACCTTTTGAAACCGCTTACATGAGCATGGTCTGCATGCTAGATGACCTGCAAGGGTGCCTGACCACACCACCAGGCACAGGCATCATCGTCAGGGAGCTTTGGCGCTTCACAAGTCGATTCACAATGAGCAGAAATGATGGCCGCCAATGCTGTTGGATACGTCAAGGAGAATTCTATGCATCAGCCACTGTTGTCTGGTTGTACAGTCTGGGCAGGTGTGTCTAGTCAATACAGAACTGCTCTACACCTTGTGAATAGTAATGTGATACTACCTGAATAACATCATTAATCCAGTCATTGTGCCTCTGCATGAGCAACACAGGCCTGATTTCATCTTCATGGACGACAATGCCCTGCTCATCGAGGTCGCATCATCAGGGGATGGCTGCTGGAGGCTGGGGTACTTCAAATTGAGTGGCCTGCACTTTCTCCAGACCTAAATCCTATAGAAAACCTATGGGATCAGCTGAGTCATTGTGTAGAGGGTCATAATCCTGCACCCCAGAACCTCAATGACCTGAGGGCAGCTCTTCAAGAAGAGTGGAATGCCATGCCCCAGCAGACAATAAGTCGACTTGTGTACAGCTTGAGAAATTTTCACCTGTAAGTCGAATATCCCTAACTTTTTGTGAGTAGTGTATATGAAGAATTCAGATGCAAAAGCCTATAAATTCCATCTGAAATTTTCTTCTAAAATGAGCATTTTTTATCAGGCTTCTGTTCAGTTATTTCACTTTAATTGCATAGAAAACCACCTATACATTGCCATTAGAGTAAAAATACAGAACCTGGAATAGGAGCCTGATTAAAAAATTTTAGACAAAAATTTCAGGCGGCACTTAGAGGCTTTTGAATCTGAACTCTTCATAGATAGATAGATAGATATACAGTGCACACACACACACACACACATATATCATCAACATAAAATATTAATATCATATATAATTTTGTTAAAAAATATATTTTTTACTAAATTAATTATACAGCAAGGTATTGTGAATTTCGCTTTATAATTTTTTTTACCCTTATTTGTTTATTTATTTATTCAATATTTAATCTAAAAAAAATCATATGGTTGGATGAGAAAATGTTGGTTGGGAGAATTTCTGTTGGACCAGTCGACTGGTGATAAAGTCTTAATAATTGAATCTGGCTTTCTCCTGGTACCTACAGTTTGATCTTAATATAGGTTCTGTTCGTTGTTCATCGTTTCTATTTTTCAGGCCTGTCAAACCATTTTTCTTCATTGCAAATAAAATCAAATAAAGAACAGATAGGATCAGAAATTTGAGCAAACAAGCTTGGCTAAATTCTTTCCACGTATTTAGAGACGGCTAAACAGGTGATAGTAGTCTCAAAGTACAATCAAATACATCAATCACTTTCTTCTGATACGAGCAAATAAATTATTCATCCTTTCCAAATAAAGGTCTCATCATGGCTGCCAAGATATCAGCTTGACATATGCAATAGACCGAGAAACGGTGATGTAATCCACTTGCAAAGCTGTGAAACCTCAAACCTTATAACCTAGGGACACACACTTTTAACGAAACAGAAGACAGCGAAAAGAAGAAAAGAAGAGCATCGTCAGATCAATAACCCTATCCAGCCGATTCTCTGTTCTCCCACATTCTGCTCGAAGCTCCCTTCACAAACGTTTTAGGTGATGATAGCAGGTGAGATCGTATGGGAGCAGTAAGGCATTCATATGGGACGAGGTCTGTTCTACGGCGTTGATTGAGGGATCGCAACAGAGTCTGAGGGGAAAAGCGCACATGCTCTTCCCACACTGGAGCGTGCAATCCCAGTTGGAGCAGCTGTGAAGGAAGTCTGTCAAGAGTCTGCTCCAGTGTCCAGATGGAGTCGCGGGTTAATGTGGCGTCTCGTGGCAAGAGGGGGCAGGGGATGTAATTATGCTCAGGCTGAATGCTTACATTAATGAAGTTTTAGAGCTCAACGTTTCCTCAGGCCTCGCTAATGAGCCTTGCGCATAATTAGCAGCAAACCTGATGAAGTTGTTAGGCTGAAGACAGCTTCCACCCCTACCACTGATGACGTGCTCTACAGCGCCACTGATCGGCTCAAAGAAAGTCACACTGATCAAAAGCAGGCTCTCCAGATGGCTTTTATGGCACGTTGTGTGAGCGATCCGCTATACCAAGTTCTGCCCTCAGGCATCAGAGCGTCTACAGATCTTACAGATCAGATCTTTTGTAGTTCACTTCTGTTATTCTTTTCCTGGACATGCATTCAGGTCTTGAAAATACATCATGAATGACATTCTACTAATTGCTGCATTGTTCAGACCACCCTGATGGAAAAGTGGATGCTGGTGTGATGTCTCCACTAGGCTTCTTAACTAGCATTAACATTTCCCTACCAGAAATACCATGCAGGTGGATTATATATATATATATTTTTTTTTTTCATCTGACAGATGCTTTTATCTAAAGTGACTTATTTCAGGCAATACATTTTATCAGTTAGGCATTCCCTGGGAATCAAACCTACAGATTTCTAAGCTTATATTTCACAACTCCGTTTTAATTTTCACAGTTTCACACAGCATAAAAAAGGTTCTGACTTTTTCCCTTCACAATTGGAAGTTTATGTTTCACAATTCTGTTTGAATATCTGGCAAATCTGAGTCCATGTTTTGCGACGACTCAGAATTGCAAGCAAAAAAAAATCTGAATTGTGAGATTAAAAAGTCTACTTTTAACTAACTCACTAACCTTTCTTTCTTTCTTTCTTTCTTTCTTTCTTTCTTTCTTTCTTTCTTTCTTTCTTTCTTTCTTTCTTTCTTTCTTTCTTTCTTTCTTTCTTTCTCTAGCATTCTCTAGCATTAGTTTTTGCTGTATGGAGAATTAAAACTGGTATCATTTACCCTCATGTCATTTTTTTTTTCTTTTCATTTTTTCACTTTTTTTTTTTTTTTTTTTTTTAAATAATACATCTTTAAATATCTTTATGTTCCATTAACAGTGTTTTGAACAACATGGAGATGAGTAAATATCAACAGAAGTTTAATTTGTTACTATTACTATTACTTTTTCTTAATTATAATTATTATTATTTTTAAATGAAATCATGTAATCTTGCTTCATGTTTTATATATTCTCATACAGTATAAATGGCTCTTCATGTATTAAAATATAAAGTTTTATATTTTAGAAAAGGTATTGTTTGCACAGGAGCCTCATTTGAAATCCATGTGAATTCTATAGGTGCAAATGGGACATAGTTACCAATGCTATACCAGTGAAAATATAATATCCAAGACACTATGTGCTACTTCTGTCAAACCACAGCCTCTGTGCTTCATCTGTAACATGTATGCACACACACACAATCATTTCCCAATATCACGCTCCGTCAGTCGTGACATGGATTAACACTTTTCTTTCACACCTCTCCCACTTCACTTCCTATGTTTTGTAAAAGCTATATCTAGGCACACAGAAGCAGGCCGCCTTAGTATATTTCAGTGCAACAAAAGACCCTGGCGAGACTCTAGAGACCGCTAGATTAGATGGAAAGGGTGTTTGTTTTCATCGGAGGCATCTGGAAAGCTGTACAGGGCATGTCGACAGAGCGGCAGCCGACTTGATGACCTTTCCTGTAGCACTCATGTCAGTCATAGCTGGATTTGAGAGTGGAGAGTAAAGAAAGATGAAGGGTTGAGGTTAAATTGACCTTGTGTCAGTTCTACAGCTTTAGCGAATCCACCAGGGTGAAACCCCAACGAACGTTTTAAGTAGTGAGTGTGTCAGGCTGAATGCGCTGCTGGAAGTCCACCTGACAGCACATGCACATACATACATTTCAGCCCACGGGAGTTTGAGATCAATAGGGCATAATTGCTCTCCAAGCATCACCCTAGAGGATTAGGGATGCTTGCAGAAGTGCATGTATGTGCAGGTAGAGATAGGAATCTTAAGGAATTTAGAGATTGTGATTCTGATTACTATTCTTTAATGGTTCCATCGGATGACGCAGGAGGTATGTGCAATGCTCGCACCTTTGAGATATGCTAGTCTTGCAAGTTTGTTTATAGGAACAAAGGAAGCAAAGTTTTTTTTTATTTTGGAAAGGGAAAACAGTTTTCTTTTTGTTTTTTTTAAATATTCTGTGATTTTTTTTTTTAAATATTCTGTTTTTGTTTTTGTTTTTTGTGAGGCATTTTGTTTTGTTCTCTCTCCGCATTCGTCACTAATGACTCCTACATCATCCGCCGGAATGGCTTCCACTTATGACAGATACCGGAAGTGAGAGTAAAGTGTTAATTACATTTGAAATATGAATATTTTTCTTACAAAAACACATGGATTTGCTACTGGAGGCCTTTATTCACCCCCCGGAGCTATGTGAGGTACATTTTATTATGGATGCGTGTGCTTTATTTGACAACTTGTGGACTGTTCAACTGCAACACCTGCTGACTGCAGTGATAGAGCTTGGAACAGCCAGGACAATTTTTAATATAACTCCGACTGGATTCGTCTGAAAGAAGAAAGTCAAATACACCTAGGATGCCTCGAGGGTGAGTAAAACACAGACTAATTTTCATTTTTGGGTGAACGAACTCTTTAAGATGGTTTAGATCATACCGTCATCACTTTGTCTATTTAAATGGGGAATCATCTCAATTAACGACAGTAAAATATGGAGTGCCTCAAGGACCTGTCCTAGGCCCTCTGCTATTTTCAATATACATTTTGCCCCTTTGTAATATTATTTGAAAATATGGGATTAGTTTCCATTGTTATGCTGATGATACTCAACTATATATTTCTACAAAACCAGATTAAACTTCTAAATTATCTAAGCTAACAGAGTGTGTTAATAATGTAAAAGACTGGATGACCAATATTTTTTTCCTATTAAATTCGGATAAGACCGAGCTATTACTTATTGGACCAAAAAACAGAATCTCTTGGATTACAATTTGCATCTAGACGGATGTACTCTTACTTCCTCTACAGTCAAAAATTTGGGTGTTATATTAGACAGAAACTTGTATTTTTAAAATCATATTTCTCATGTTTCAAAAACAGCATTTATTTATTTATTTTTCATCTTAGAAACATTGCCAAGCTACGGAACATGTTTCTGATGCAGAAAAGCTAATTCATGCATTTATGACCTCTATTGTAATGCACTGCTATGTGGTTGTCCTGCATTTTCAGTAAACAAGCTACAGGCAGGGGCAAGGCCAGAAATGTTTAAGTGGGTGGGCCTACATAAAACTGGGTGGGCAAAGTGTAGCATGTGAAAACTGCATATTAAATTGCCAGCAGAAAATACAGCACAAAGATTCAATACACAATACTACTAAAGCATTGAAAAAAAAAATAATTTCAACATTTACTAATACATTGTTAAAATTAAAAGTTTTATCTGTTAACCGTACCTGAGCTAATGAAAAGTTGAAATTTTATTAACGTCAACAAAGATTAATTAATACTGTACCAAATGTATTTCTCATTGTTAATGTTAGTTAAGGCATTCAGTAGTGGTTCTTGGCACGGGCGAACCGGGCAGCCTCCCGGGGCGGCATTTTTTCTTGATACATGTTGCAGCTAAAAAGGGGTCCACTTTATAGAGCATTACTCTAATGGAATTAGTGGGCTGAAGTCAGTCACACCTAGACTTTCTTTCAAACAGGGCACATTTCATTCATAATATTATAAATCAGGCCTTAGTTCCTGCACATTTTTGTTTTTCTGAATTGTGTAAAATGGCTCATAAAAATAGGTAATACAAAACGATTATATGGTCACCAAGGTGAATTGGTTTAGTCTTGACTTCTGGTCGTGAGTGACATTGTTGGGGGGATGAGAAATCTGTTGATTGTCGAGTGCCAAATAAACACAGAGATGGACAGGAAAAGGTCAAAGCCATCAGGTGCCCAATTTAGAAAAGAAAAAAAAAAAAAGAAAGAAAGAAAAGAAGAAGAGGAGAAACAAGCAAAAGATAAAGGTATGCAACTATGTTCTCTCTGTATGATTATTATGGTATCCATGTCATGAATGAGGGACTAATGTTAATTGGTGGGTATAACTCTTGAGTTTGTTTGCCTTTTTGCTATGATGCTTGCTATGCGCATACAACAATAATTCTGTTTTAACTTAACAAACACGAGATCTAGTTTCCAATATATCCAATAAATCCAATATATACTTTTTAAATACTGAATGAGGTTTGTTTCACTAATTTCAAATTCAACTTTCAAATTTAACACTATTTTCAAACATGCATGTCCTCACTTCATTAACATAATTGTGGGTGGGACTAACAGAAACTGACCAATCATTATTTTGACAAGCGTATGGTATGCACCTATAGGAAGAGGGAAAATTAATAAACTGCCCATAATTGACCATGAAAACTCATGTTAAATATATTTTAAAGCACATATATGAAGTTTTAGTGAAACTATACATTTATAATTCTTATCTTTTGATAAATAACATTTATCTGGAAAATTACCAGCTTCTCACTGGGTGGGCCACAGCTGAAAGTGGATGGGCCACTGCCCACCCGTAGCTTCACCACTGGCTACAGGTAGTCCAAAATGCAGTGGCTATAGTCCTTACTAAGTCAAGAAAATATGATCATATTACCCCAATTTTACAGTCTTTGCACTGGTTACCTATTAAGTTCTGCATCAGTTACAAAATATTACTACTTATGAGGCCCTTAACAGTCTAGCTCCTGCGTGCCTAACTAGTCTTCTATCACGCTACAATCCATCACGCTCCATAAGGGTGCAAAACTCTGGACTCTTGGTAGTACCTTGAATAGCAAAGTTCAACAAAGGAGGTAGAGCTTTTTCAAAAAAGGCTCCCAAACTCTGGAATAGCCTTCCTGATAATGTTCGGGGTTTAGACACACTCACTCTATTTAAATCTAGATTAAAGACACATGTTTTTAGCCAAGCATTCACATAACGTATCTCGTAACTTTGTACTTCAGCCATATCTGATCAAATGCACATTTTCATTGTTTTGCTTGGTTTGAACACATCATATTTTCTTGGTTGGAACAGCAGCTACACTAATTTAGTCTCTATCTGCTTCTCTGTTTCTGCCACAGGATTGCATCCCGAGGCATTTGGGAATTACAAAAGCTTCAGTCTGGATCCAACCCTTACGAAGATCTGAGATGACCGAACACCTGAGAAGAGATGATGCCAACCCTCGGAAGACCTCAGATGATGCTAACCCTGGAACAGCATATAAAATTACCAAATTTTTCTTACTTGCAATGTTTAATCGCAATCACAAAGTTTAATCGCAACATATAATCTTTGCAGTTAATAGTGTTCACCGTCTGTTTGATTACGTGTAACTAACTGTATGATTCCTACTGTAAATGTAATGTAGAAACATTAATATTGTCTGTAAAGTTGCTTTGCAACGATTGGTATTGTGAAAAGCGCTATACAAAAACTTGAATTGAATTGAAATTAAACTACTCTGGATGCACTATAAAAATTTGCCCCACTTAAAAGGACTGAATCATAAGAATCATTCGTTGGACTACACTGTAAAAAGAACCAGCTCATATAAGCAATTTGTTGAGAAATATAATTTTGCTTGTTGTTCTGTATGTTTTTGAATCACTGTTAAGAACAGCTTATAGGAGTCGTTTGATCGCAGATTAGACTCATCTGGTCATCTCAATTAACGGCAGTAAAGTATGAAGTGCTTCTGTTGAGAAACAGCTCGAAGAGGTCAATGGTTCAGGAAACAAACAAAAAATCAAAACAACCAGAATGTTTCTGATTCATTAAAAGAACTGACTCTTGAAATGATTTTATTCAGAATAAGAACTATACTGGGGTGTGTTTCTCATAAGCATTGTTAGCTAACTGTGGTCACAAGTTCCACTGAACTCTATTGGTAATGACGGAACTTGCGACTTTAGTTACTTTTGGGAAATGAACCCATGATTGTGCTTTTTTTGATTCACTAAAAAGAACCAGCTCATAAGAGTTATTTGTTTGAGAATTGGACTACCCTAGTCGAGCCTTATGTTCTTGATTCACTAAAAGATACATCTTCATTCATTCGTTCCAGAATTATACTTCACTGAATGTGCTGTAGATTCAATTCAGATACTTTTAGCACAGTGTTCTACCTTTGGCGGAAGGATAACCTTAGAGAACATTTAACAAAACAGAAATGTCATGGAAAAACATTTGGTTATGGTATTAAAATAAATATTTAAATGCTCTGTTCTAAACACTGCGTGCACATCACACATTAAAGCTTCTTGCCATAATCCTTCCCTCTTGCTACAGCTGCACACCTACAGTCATTACACTGAAACACTCCACTGATGCACTAAATTGGTGCTTTGCCAAACAAAAAATATTTCTCATCAGAGGGTTAGACCTTTTCAGACAGTAATTGGTAAGGTACAATATTGTGTTTTAGCTGGCCTGCGTTCATCCCATCAGCCTCTGAGCTCCAGGACGCCACTGCTGTACTCATTACATTCATTGCGATATATAATGTCAACCTATTTAACACGTTTAGAGTGGAGCATGACGACAATCTCTTGTTGCACACAAGGGAGCAGTGTGTGTGGAAAGCTTCCGAGAACAGGAAGGAAATTACTACGAATAGCTAGTTACAACATTTTAAACTTTTTTTGGCTGCAGAATAATAATGTTTAACCTTGTTGTGTAAGATTTTTTGCACGTCTCGCTTCTTATTTTCACACTTTTGGTCCAAATTATGCTCATTAGCTGAAAATTGATATCACACATGAGTAATTATAAAGTTTTGGCTTCCTGTGGGTCTTTAAAATGTTTCATACGTCAATAATTAAACGTCTGTTTGTTTAACCCTCGCAGTCCATGTGTTGGCAGTTTGTATTGGTTCATTAAAGAATCGGTCGTGGCCATGAGATTATTGACACGTTCACTGTGGCTCTGTCACTTTGAAACCTTGTGAAAACTTTCAAACTGTTTTTTTTTTTCTTTCTTTATTTTCTCCTGAAATCAATGTCAAGGCTCCATCATGTTGCTCATTAGCGAACAAAGTCATTAGCTCTTCTTGAGAGGCTGTTATTTTGTTAAATAGCTAAAGCTCTGTGACGGTTTTGAGATCAACATGATGAGCCGCCACTCTACTCTGAGGAATTATGGAAAGTTAAAATGTAACTCAAAATATATCGAGTCATATATCGAGGCGTGCTGACAAGGCGACAATGGCAGATGTGGACCAAAACACATAGAGTGTTGCTAAATATAATCGATTCTTGAATCACCATCAGTCAAGATGATTTAAAAAAAAAAAGAGCCATCCTGTCTCCTTTAGCGTGCTCTCTGCTTTCCTCTTCCTCAGACCCCCCTCTCTTTATTTATTTGCCCAGGTCTCATTCAATTGAGCGAGAGATCCCTCCATGAAAAGGGCAGGCTGCCAAGCCACGGCGACTGTGACAGAGCAATGCATTAGGACATTAAGACACCTACTCCCTTGCTGAAAATCAATCACACACTTCTGCATGCATTATGGGCAGAGAAGGTCACCCAGCAGATTGCTTGCTACCTTTACAGCTGCAGTCGGGCCAGCCCTACCTCCATGTCCTTTCTGTTCTTATCATGCTCTTGTTGAAGAGGAGGGTTGGGACCTGAAGTCGTCTGTTTCTCAGGTGAAGAAGTGGCTTACTGAACGCTTTGAGGCTAGCAGGGCAGCATGGTTGTTTTTGTGAGATTAACCCTAAGCATGTACAGACTGTGACACTGGGAAATATAAGTGCAGTTTTCACAAAATAAGAAAGGAAAACATACAAATACTTCCCAGACTAGCTTAGGCCAGCAAGAATTTCCAAGCTGGTTCTTGCTGGTGGACCAGCATAGCTTAGTAAAACTTAGCTTAACGCTCATGTTTTGTTATAAATGACTTGTGTTTTTATATTTGAGGTCCCAAAGACACCAAATGATACACATTTGAAAATATGATGGTAATTTGAATATTAAATGTTTACTTTGCATTCAGTTTGTTTGGTATGTTGTGTGGTAGACCTCTATATTGTGAAGCATACAAACTGTAAGTCCTATATGCTGTCTAGTGAGCCAATAAACACATAATGTAGCTCAACTCAGTTAAATTCAGTCCCTCTGTTCTGTTTCGTTTGTTCTTAGTAGTTGTTTTTATATATATATATATATAATGTTTCAACTATTCAGGGTGACGAGAGGCAAGAGAAGATGAGGGAAGATGATTGTATGAATGTACCAGCAAGTGCAAAATGTACAGAAAGTGGGTAAAATAGACGATTTGTAGCAACACCTGATCTTGAGGCTGCTTATTTACATGTAGATTGGATCTGGGCCACCTTGCCATACATCATTTTATTTCTGCATGGTGAAATTTATTTATTTATTTATATATTTTTATTATTAATATATATATATATATTTTTTTCACCATTTATTCTTAGTGATTTGTTTGACTCTGTTTCAGCTCTTTCAGCCAGTTGCAATTTATTCTTTATGTTCCTTGTTTATGGATACAATCATGATACATTATTAATCATGTTCCTCTTAATGTTACAGTACCTTCTAGTAATATCATTACTAGATATTATCATTACACAGGCTCAGCTATGAATGGAGACAATTGATCCTACTTATTTTATTTTTTTTATTTTTTATTCCATGTTTTAAAAACTTACTACTTACTCAACTACTCAAAACTATTTAAAACACTATAATCGTGCACAAGAAGCATTAATATATGTGATGGCCTCTTCAATCAGTTAACATCTGGTTATGCTCAAGGAAAGAAAACAGGTCTGTGCAAGAATAAACCTTTTGTAAAAAAAAAAAAAAAAAGATGGCTGCAAACTGTTTTACAAGAATACAAGAATATAATTAATGCATCTTGCTAACTAAAAAAAAAAAAAAAAAAAAATATCAAATTACTCCCTTTCATATTGTAAGATATTTTCAGCAAGGTTATTGATGAAATAAACAAACCACGTTGTCTGACAGCTGTTCTTGTGCATTGCAGGAGTTTGATTTTTCATGGTGTAAAGTAATTTCTCCTTGGAGCTTCAGAACTTTAGTTTATTTTTAGTAGAGGTAATTGGGCATTCTGTGGCTGTGCTTTATTGTTTGCTTCATTAATCAGGAGCTTCAGAACTTTAGTTTATTTTTAATAATAATAATAATAATAATGTTATGTGGATTCTAAGCATGGTCAATTGTTAGCAATTTAAAGAAGCAAAGACAGGTCATCCTCCCTGTGTACAACATTTAGCTTCATTAACTCCAGTTAGTACCTAAGGGAAACAAGTAAATAGTGGTTTAGCTGATGCTTCATTCATATAAATTATCATTTGCAATCATGTCCTGGCTTTATTCAGCCTTGAGTTAAAGATGTCACAAAATAACAATTAGATTTTGATTTCAACTATATGCTAGTACATGTCAGACAAGCAATATAAATTATTTTTTGATGTTCAGTCAAATGTAAATTTTTAGGTGATATATTCCTTTAAGTTCCTTTCTGTATTGCAAAATGGTGATACTTCATGCTTTACCCATTGCTGTGTTCAAACCTTAGGTTATCAGCCAAGATTTACATGCGCACCACACCAGTAAGTTGTTGCATGTACAGTAGCTTCAAGCAAAAGTTAAATTAATTATGACAGAAGTTACAAAATATAATTATAATATTAGCTTCCCAAACAGAACAAAGCGTGATTATTTCCCCCTTTAAAAATGGTGACGAGGCAACACATATCATTGAGACAGCTCTGTATGCACTTTCAGGATCGTGCTTGTAATGTTTGCTATAAAATGTATACAATGAAGTGGTGTCTATATTCATATATTTTATATGAAATCCTGAAGAAGGAATATCGGCATGTGTTGAAAGCAGTTTAAGAAAATCCACATCATTGAAATGAATATTGCTTCCCACTTTTTTTTTTTTTTTTGCTTTGCTTCCTCTGATAAAGCATGAAACAAATAAACAGCTCATAGTAGTAGACTAACTTAAGTCGTTCCTCTATTACTTTGGTCACTGAACTGAGACGGTTGCTTTGATTCCCACTGCGAGAGGCAGAACCCCATTTTGGAAAAAGCCATATGAAAGAAGGAGCAGGTGAGAGAGACAGACACAATCGTAGGGAGTGACTTGTTTTACCTGTCTTAGCACGTCTGCCATTACTTAGTTTCTGTGGCATCAGGATGAAGAAAGCTGGGTTAGTGATAAAAGCAGGCTATTTACGTCTGTGTGTGTGTGTGTGTGTGTGTGTGTGTGTGTGTGTGTGTGTGTGTGTGTGTGTGTGTGTGTGTGTGTGTGTGTTGTGTGTGTGTGTGTGTGTGTGTGTGTGTGTGTGTGTGTGTGTGTGTGTGTGTGTGTGTGTGGAGGGACATTTTCTCTTGGATCACAAACCACTTACTGGCAAAGAGACAGGTTCAATCCAGAGTATATGTGACCCATTTGAGTGAATCAACCTCTGGTTGCTCCAAAGCACAAATAATGTGAAAGTGTGACTTTTGTTGTGGTTGGTAAATGTTAAATCAGATGTGTTGTTACTGCAGTCTAAATAATTCACTGGCTTTGTACAGTAAATACCATAAATAATTATGCTACCTTAATATAATCTTTAAATATCACTTAAATGATTGTGTTAGTTAGACATACCTAAAATTCAACAGTTCATTTTTCATTAGTTTATTTCACAAAATATCATTTGACTAGCAAATTATTATTCTTTTTTTTTTTTTTTTTTTTTTTTTAGATATACTTAATTTAGTTAATTTCAACCAAAATATCTCAGAATAAAGACATGTCAAGAACTACAATTACTGTATTACTCATTACGTATTCATACTCATTCCTCTTGTAAACTCCATAAGGTAAATTTCATTGATTGATTGATTGATTTATTTATTAAGTACAAACATTTTTCACCCACCAAAAATAACATCAGTTTTTATAGAATATCCCAGAAAGGTTAGAGGAAATAACATAGCAAACATTATAACTGTCAAAAAAAAAAAAAAAATGCATGTACCCTGTAGCATGCAAAATATGTATTTAATTGTGTGTGTTATGTTCGCTCCGTGCAGTGGAGTCCAGTTAGGCTACACACCATACATCTTAAGTGTGTAATATATTAATACGATGAACCAAATACAGTGATTGCATTTAGAAACATCGAAATAATCTAATGACAGACAGACAACTGAAAACACTGTGTTATTTGATTGTCTGAAAATGTCTCAGTTTCCATAGTAAGAGCCAGTCATCACTTTAGATGACTGGTTTGTTGTTCCTTCTCCAGGAGCCAGAGCCGCAGTGCTAAGGATGATGTAGAGTATGTGGCCCAAACGGGGGAGCCAGGTGCATTCTGGACTTTAATAGATAGATAAAAGCTTCCCTCGATGATGAGATTCAACGGGCACAAAAAAGCAAAAATGGCAGCCGCCATTGGAGTATATGCCCACCCGTAAAGCCGTATATTTGAATAATGGTCCTGTGATGTAACAGGCGACCAGCGCTAAGTAGGTTTTGTGAGGAAAGCCTCCCTCATTTAAACGCTCTCGCCCACTGTCGGCCAATCAATTCTTTCCACTTAGCCTTGCAAAACTGGAAAATGATGCGCCATCCCATCACCTGTCTGTGAAGCGGGAAACTCATAAAAAGAGCTGCTCCCCACCGCATGAGGTCTATGAATCATTTGCTGCACTGAGGCACGAAACTTTAGTGATAAAAGACTATGTATCACATCCACATCTGGAGGAAATTGATGTTATGGATTGATTGAAGGGCTTTTTCGGATAGAAGGTTGTCTTTATCAAATTTCTTGGAAACACAGACACCTGGATAAGGCTGTTGCTGTTGTAAAACGTAATCAAGTGGTTTTCAGCTGGTGGTTTTGAAGGTCTGTTCTTGTAGAATTATGGACAGTGGTGAAAATTCATTGCTAATTGAAAAACATAAAGCACAGCTGATCATATTAACGTGGATAATTAGCATTGAAAAATAAATAATTAGGACAGACCATTTACTCTTTTGTTATTTATGTCAAAGGCTGTATGCCGAGCTGTGTGGCATTTATTCTTTTAATAATACTAAATGGTTATGAGAAAATATGATAATTAGCACAGTGTTTATTCTACGTGTAAGCCTAGTAAATCACCCTTCTGCATAATAAGTATTTATTTATTTAGTAAGACATACCATAGGAATAAATTGAAAATATATCCACAGTGGTATTTATTTTTTTTTCCTCTGTAAATTGTGCTTACAACTGATAAAAATTTATTGGATATTATTCTAACTTCGGCTAGAATTAAGTGTGATATTGCAAACATTTTTTTCTGCAAATTTTCTTAAAATAATAGAAAAAAAAATACACTTGTCACTTAAAAACTGCAGAAGCTTTGAACTAGAATGAAAAAGGAGAGGGAAAAAAATAATTTGATGGTGATTACAAGTCATTGATGTAGGCAAAACTGTTCTGGGTGATACTAAAGAAAACCAGTTGAGAAACATTGCTTTATTTATTTTGTATGTGCTTATTTTAATGGGATATTGAATAAAGAAAAGAAGTGGAAATTATATATTATGTTTGAAGTCATTTGAAAAAGCAATGTGATTTTTATTATCGTATTCCACTGTCCCTTTTCAGAAAGTTTTGTAATTGACAGAACTAGACAGTGTTTTAAATCCATGATGCAAACTATAGTCACTTCTGTACCCCAATGCTTTGTAATTATGTGCTTCTTGATATACATTGGGTTTTTGTTTAAGCATTTTCCTGTTGAAGTATTTGAGAGACACAACAGTGTCTGTTGTTGCTTTTCAGAGTCCGCAGGTGGGGTGCAATAGTAAACCCTGTCCTGCACGCTTAATTCTGTGGCCAGAGCCGATGACAGCTATTAGGAGGAGTGTTGGGAAGAGATCAGCTGAGCATGACTTTAATCTAATTCTTTGTCAGTTCCTGTGAATGTCAGGAAGCAAAGATGATTTTCTCTGAGGACAGGGAAGAAAAGGCCATCCTGGCAGTACTGAAGGTGGATGGGGCTGAGCTACTCAAGATGGTGGACCACCACAAACTATTTAAATAATCATTTCCAAAGGTTATACATATACTGTACCTGTATAATGCACCATTCACCACCTGTTTCCTCAGCCAGTGAAGGCCAGGTTCTTGCATCTGTGTATGAATTGTCCTTTCAGTGAATCGTTTGGATGCCTGAGTTGGCTACAAGATAAGACACACTGGGTTGAGTCTGCTTGCATTTTCAAAGTTAAACAAATGTGGACCCCCACTATATAAATTAATACTAACTTTTATATGAGCATAAATATTTGTGTGAAAACTATAAATAAATTTAGTTTTTTTTTAAACAAAAACACACCAAAAATCCATATTTGCAACAAGTTTTTAGACTTTTGCACCCAACTGTACATCTATCTTTGTCTTAGTTAAAAAATACCCACTTTGTGATAGAGGGATCATTACACAACAATTCAAAGATACTTTCATCATCTCTACTAACATTCCAGTACAGGAGTTCATAACTGGGAATTTAGCCAAGGGTATCTAATACAAAATGCTTTAGGCAACTCAAGGGAGACCTCTGAGCAGCTGAGCTGCTCTAAAATCCTTAAAGGTCACCCACACTTTAAAAGAATTTATTTGAATATCTTTTAGAGACGCTGGTGAGGAAGGAGGTCTGCAAGGGCTGGTATAATCTCTTCTTTCATCCTTCTGCTCTAAAAACTGTCTGTAATAGGGAGCTGTGTGACTCCTATAGTAAAGACAAAGTGAAGTGGGGAAATTCTTACTTCCTTTAGGTACAGTATCTACTCATGAAAGTCACCCTGTTTATTCAGGCTATTTTTGTAATAATAATAATAATAATAATAATTAAGGGTTTTGGAAGTGAGTTGAGAGAATAACAATATGAATCCCAGCATATAAAGATGCTTTGAAGGTGAGGAATCCTCCTGAAATGTCATACAAAATTGTTTGCATACATTATTAACTCCTCAAATCTTCATTGCAAATATCAGACAGCAAGCGCTAGTAAAAAAACACCAGCTTCACACATTATACATTATATCTCATTTACCCCGTGAAGGCTTTTTAATAAAGGCTGAGGCTGCTGGTTACACTTTTCGATGCACTGGGGGTCATTCCAGATCGCTCCGCCAAGCAATATTACACCGGGAAGGCTCTATGAAGGTGTGCTTTGTAGGTAATTATTTGCCTATTAATTTTTAACTTTGTCCCTGCTGCTCAATAAACAAACAAAGGTGCCTAATGAAACAAATTGGTTCCAACAAAAATATGATTGTTAATAAATCATTCAGGGCAAGCGCATGGATTATCCACGCCGTGTTTTCACAGCCTCCCGAGAGCCCGCTGAATTTCACACAACGGCACTTGTCCCCAAAAGGCGTCTCGCAATCAATATGCAGGAGCATGCGGTTTGGAGAGCCCGAAGGAACATGAAGCATGTGTATAAAATCAGCTCGGAAGATCAATCCATGGCTCTCCACCCTGAAGATGAAAATACAAGCAAATTTAAATAAATAAACAGCCTCTGAAACCCAAATACTGCTGCTCAGAAAGTTTGAATCAGTGATAAGCATCTTATCTGTGTCTTTTAAAGTTCTTCAGTTAAATGCTAATACACTGACACATTTCTCTCTCTGCACAGAGACACTGGATCTCAGCAGATGGCTCTTATGATTTGGATTTCTTTATTAAAAAGTGGATCACAATTTACTCTCTTCTACTGTGTCATCAGCACTGTTTGCATTTAATCATGTGGCAAATAAAATTAACAGAAGCACTGTGAAATGTCACAGTCGTTAGGGTTAATGAGCATCTTTTAGTGGAACCGTGCGAACGTCACACAACTCTGTAGGACACCGGGACCCTTTTCCCCCCGTCCCCTGACATTTCCATCCCTTCGAATGCAAAAGCGGAGAAAACCTTGCCCAGTCTGGCTGGGGAGGCTGTTAACCTTTTCCAACGCCTTACTCTGACAATCAAGGCCAGTTCTGTTCATTATCTTTTTCTTTTAAATTGTCAGATGATGTCCTTTCAGACTGAGGCCTCTGGCCGTAATGTCACCACATGGTCAGTCACTAATCACCGTGTGCCTCGGGTTGACAGCCGTGTAACGTACAGCCTGGTAGATGGTTATGGATGGGGCCGAGCATTACTCTGTCATGTGAGAGACAGCGGTATTGGGATATGATGATGGAGAGGGGTTTCAAAACTTTACAACTTCTGCTGACCCTGAGGTTAGCAACATGGAGGTCCATGGCTACATGGCTAGCATGAGTGACAGACCTAATAAATATAAATGATTATGGCCTGGGTCTTTTTCTTTTTTTCTTTCTTTCTTTCTTTCTTTTTTTTTTTTTTTGTCCTCTAATTAGAATAACATTATTTTGCAGAGAGCTTTGAAAAGTAATGGTCACTACCAGAAGCAACTTTAAAGCGTTTTTATCTTTTTGGTTCGTTAGGGCTTTCAGTGGATTCAAATATTTAATGTAATTATTGAGATCATAGTTCATTTGTAGAAAGAAAGGGGCTTTTTATTCATTTTTATTTATAAACCTAAGGGTTTATTAGATTTTCATGACATTACTGTACAAACAGTGTATAAATGAAGAGTTTGGTTCCAAAATGCAATAAATCCATTTTGATCAATTTGAGTAAAAAAAAAAATTTTTTTTTTTTTTACCCTGAAAGTGGCAAGATAAAAAAACACTATTTTCTGTGTTTCAAACTTTCACATAGCATCTTTAGGTTATAGTATCATTAAAAATTCAAATTCAGATTTTGAATTTCAAAAATTTATTTTAAAATTGTTTTTATTTTTTTTAAAAATTATGATTTAGATTTTTGATTTAATTTTGTTTGTTTGTTTGTTTGTTTGTTTTTTCCATTGAATCAATATAAAAGTTATTTTTTTCATATCGAAACTGTTGAAAACACACAACATTTTTATATATATGTTGTGTGTGTGTGTGTATATATATATATATATATGAAAAAAAATTTTATTTTTGTATATATATATTTATATATATATTAAAGACTATATATATTTGTCTATACACACACACATATATATCATGACAATGATTAAAGACTGTTATTTGTCTAACTAGTATCATGACAATGACTAGTTTTGTGGTCCAGGGTCACATATGTATATGAAATGTTTATTTGCAAAAACCGATAAACACCACTTTTAAATGTGTGAATTGAATTATTCTTCACATGAGTTCACATTTTACTGCAGGAGCTGACAAGCGCCACTGCTGTTTGTGAACAAAAGGCGATAAGTCAGTTTTTGCGAATCAGCGTGCTGTATTCTGGTCATGTGACAAGGCTGCTATTCTCTTTGAAAAGAGCTGAGAGGAGTTTCATCAAAACTGACTAAAGTGATTTAGGATGGATAATTCTGATGAACCCGTGATATCTTCTTCAGGGCGTAAAAGGAAAATGAAAGCTGAAAGTTTTTCACGGAACCTTGCAAAAGCAGCATGTTACAATGGTAAAGGGAAATCTCCATGTATTGCAAGTAATCCCAACCATACAATCTATGATCACAACAATGTTTGCCAGGCATCATTGTCAGCTGATGAGATTACAAAAATAAAACAAGTGTTATTTATTTTTTATTTTTTTATTTTTTTGTAACTCTGAAACTTGGAACGTGGAGTTATCTGCTTTTACCAAAAACGTCTGTTGGAGTTATCTGCGTTTGCTATAAAACAAACTTTTTATATATATATAATATATATATATAGTATAATATATTAGGATATATAATCTATATTTATATTTACATTTACATTTACATTTACACTTTAGTTCATTTAGCAGACGCTTTTATCCAAAGCGACTTACAATGAGGACAATGGAAGCAATCAAAAACAACAAAAGAGCAATGATAGTATAAGTGCTATAACAGTCTCAGTTAGCCTAAACACAGTATACGTAGCAAGGGCTTTTAATTATAATAAATAAAAAGAAAACAGATAGAATAGAAAAAGAATAGAGTAAGCTAGTGTTAGAGGTCTTTTTTATAATTGTATAATAAATGAAAAGAAAATAGATAGAATACAATATATATATAAACATACTTTCAATGAACTTTAAGTTACCTGTATTTGTTTACTTAATCAACACAACCCAACTGCAGTTTGATTTATATTACTTGTAATTTCAATGTAATAATAATTTTAATTTTAATGTTTTTGTTTTGTTTTTTGAGAATAAATAAAAATGAAGTTATATGTTTTTGCAAATAAACTCTTCATATATTCTTTTGACATTTTAATCTAAAGGCTGGAAGTTGAGTTGACAGATTTCATAGTTCACGTAGAGCTGCATCCATCTATATACACCCCTTCAATCTAAATGTGCTGTAATAAAACAAGAGAAATAACACTGTCTGTCATATTAATCAAAATGTAGAGTGAAAGTGGAGTACTTCATTGGATGACAGCCATTTGATTCTTTATCCACATGAATTCTAATTCACCAACCAATGGAAATGCTGTCATTATTTACATCATGCTGTTCTAAACCTGTTATTTTCTTTCCTTTAGACACAAAAAAGTAAAAAAAATTAAAGAGCAGAGTATTTTTTTTTTCTCCACAATGACAGTTAATGGTAACCACAGCAGTTATACTCCCAAAAACTCACCTCATGAGTGTTATAAAAGGGTTTGGAATGTCGCAAGAGTAAGTAAATATTTCTGTATATCTGAGATGATCACAGCAGATCCCAAAAGCCATCTGTTTTATTCTGGTATGCTAAAAGTAATGGCAATAATGTATTTAGGGTGAAAACATTAGTTATGCATAAATTTCAAGGCCGCATGAGTGCTTAAAATTATTACTTCCACTCTTGTTTAATATGTAGGAGAAATGTCATTTTCATTATAGCTCATTATAAAATGTGATGTTTAATATGATGAGGAGCTAGAATGAAGGACTTTCTGTCATATCTTGTGGCTTGCTATAAATTCTTTTTTTTTTTTTTTTTTTTTATAATTTTATTTGTTTTTTTTTTTTTGATGTTTTTGAAAGCATTTTATCACAACTTGGATGTTTCCAGGATAGATATAACATCCAAGTTGTGATATATATATATATATATATATATATATATATTATATATATATATATATATATATATATATATATATATATATATATATTGTGTTAGCATGATATAAAATTTCTCATAACGTAATACTGTATAAGATTTGAGTCATATCCTCCACCCCTAGAATCATCTGAATTTGTTGCACTGCATCCCTTATGATCCATGTAAAATAGATAAATGTATCATCAATCCAGACGCCTTTGTGTAGAGGGACTGCACCATTTCTTTGAGATGTGTGAAATATACGTAAACAAGCTGACTCTACCGAACGCATTAAACCTTAAAAGAATTGAATACGAACGGAGCAGGTTAATGAACTGCTGTTTTTTGAGAGGACTGTGTCGCCTCTGCGTTGGCCGTCCGTCATAGTGAGTTATGGACAGCAGTGCATCACAGCGGCCCAGGCATGGGCAACTCCCCTCTTTTATTTAATGCACTTTTTATAACCTGCATAAATAAGGAACCTGTTTAAGAGTGCACTGCGGGCAGAGCATGTGGCTAAGTGCTTTCCCTACTGCTCGCACCCTCTCTAGTTGCTCATCGCACAAGGGCAAAGCAGCACAGCTACTATATAGTAATGCAAAGAAAAAAGCCTTAACCGCATTGAAATGTAGGACACAAACAGTCTCTACAATGTGTACTACTAGTGGTTATCAACTTATTAATGAGCAGCAAAATAGGAGTTTATTAAGGCAAAAGTGCACACACAAAGTGTGACCACACAGATGCACGTACTGTGTGTGTGTGTGTGTGTGTGTGTGTATTTTTATGTGTGTATGTGTGTGTATATATGTGTTGTGTATGTGTGTATGTATGTGTGTGTATATATATATATATATATATATATATATATATATATATATATATATATATATATATGTAATTATTAATAACATACTGGCAGTTTCTGAGTGATTTTTGTTGTGTAGTACACTGTTGTCCATGAATTATATGCAGATCATCCAACTAAAATAAATTCAAATGAGTCCAACATTTAATGCCATATTGCTAAATGTAATGTTTTTTTAATGATGATTAGTATTATTATTATTATTGTTGTTGTTAAATTTTCATTTTATGGACCAGGGTTGAAGAACACTGAATTGCCCTGAATAATGAATGTTGAATTAAATTTAATTGTAATTCAGTAAATTCCAATTCATTTCAATTCAGCTGTAGGGTATTGAATTAAAAGGAAGTTAATCCTGAATTTTGCTATCCTGAACTCTGGTTGCCACCCACCAGATTGGATTTACTCCTCTCTTTTATTTTCAGAGGCAATCTGAGGGTGCTATTTGAACATTGAAACTGATTAATATCAGCTAAATCACCTTCACAGTGTTCTAATGGGACATTGTCTTACGCTGAGCACCAGGACACACTCTTTCGGCTGTGCTAAGTCTTATTATAGCTCTATAGGTGCGTTCCTAGCCAAGACAAGGGCTAAATCAGGAGAGGACGACAGCTCAAGAGTATCAGATCTCTAAAGTGACTCATCCGACCTACGCAAAGAGTTTCAGAAGGTGGGAAAAGAAGTCAATGAGCTTTGGCACCATGCCCTTCACCCCTTCTCTCATATGAGTCTTTCTCTCTCTCTCACTCTCTGTCTTTCCTTTCTTTCTCTCACTCTCACTCAGCTCTTTCTTTGCTTTGGTTTCGCTAAGGCCCATGTCAGCCATTAACCTCACTTGGGCGGTAATGGCGTCTCCTTGTTTTACTAGCCACAGTATGAAAAAGTAATGACTCACTTCCCATCCGTTGTTTGGTCTTGTTGTTCAGGTTTTGTGGGCGTACGTCTACTAAGAAAGAAAGACAGAGGGGTCTATAATGTGAAACTCACTCTTTTGTTTCCTCCTGGGATCTCTAATAAAACATCTGCACTTAACAAGTGTACCTGAGCGCTAAATATCCGCCACATGCTGAATCTATAATTGCTTTGTGCTGTTAATATTATTTTTTACACTTCAGCTATTGCACATAATTACCTTCCCCTCCTCTTCATACACAAATTCAATAAAGATGCAGACTCATTATCATCCTATTAATATAGAAAACCATTTCTATGATTGTATGAGCATGAGACATTTAGTGACCACAAAATACTTAAATATCCATTAAAGGTCTTGTTTAATGCAATTGATGCAATGGATGACATCCTGAACAGTAAATTTCCAGTGCTTGTGTTTTATTTTTTTTTTGTTGTATGGGAAAGGGGTATGGGTATTAGAGCTTAAGATTGATTTATACCCAGAGGTTAAAAAAGAGACCTAGGGTGCTCAGATGCTGTCAACAAACCATCTGTTTTCTTATATTGAACATGCATATCGGCTTTGTTCCAAAACCTATAGCGTGCCAGCTTGCTGTCTACTGCCTTCTAAGGCAGCATCCTAACTGAAATGAAACGTGTGATTAGATAAATTTGGAAGCAACTCTCTGCAGCGCACACATAGTCTGAGACTTGAATTGCTGTTGATTCCAATCAAATTGGACATTAGCGTAAAGCAATAACAAAAAATTTACATAAAAGGTAGGAATAGTCATTATTATTGAGAATTTGAATATATACTATTACTAAATATTGAATATATTCACTCACTATTGTTTGGTATTGAATTATTTCTCTCACCTTATTTTATTTTCTTCACATGCTGCTTTGCATTACTATGTGTGTTTGCATTCTCTTTGAAACAAACATGCAATGCTGGCTTTTATTTGTATATGCATGTATTTATGTATTTTATTATTTAGTTATTCATTTATTTATTTCAACCAGATTCTATATTAGAAAGCAATATAATCATTTTGTTACAGCCTTACATTCACAATGTTTAAAAATTGTAGGATTTGGACTCAATGGTCTAGTTTCTAATTTCTGAGGCTAATGTTGTATATTCTCATAGAGGTAGAATTACTTTAAGTGAAGAGGAAAAATGGAAGAATATTGCTTCTTTCAGCTTTGATACAGCTTTGCTCCAAACCATTTCTGCCTAAAATTTGTGTAATGACAATCAACTAATCTTCTTTTTTTTTTTTTTTTTTCGTGTGTTTCTGGGTAAATTTTGTTGTCTGTGTGGTTATATTTCCTGAATACTTCAGCAGTCAGCTACAAATGTCAGTTGCTTGTTTTTATTATTATTATTATTATTATTATTATTATTATTATTATTATTATTATTATTATTATTATTATTATTATGACATTAACCTTTATTTGTATATTATTATTATATATACAGAATTTTTGGCGCAGCTTCTACTTTTATTAACACTGAATCAAAAGTAAAGTTGAATCATTCTGGAATTGGTCAAATGTCATGGATCGAATAGATTTATTCTTAAAGAGAACATGCCAAACTTTTCATTGTTACCTTTTAAGTTTCACTTATACTATTATTCAAGGTTTCTTTTTGATGAAGTCCTGTGAATTACTTTTCCTTTTAAACAAATGGTTTTACTGATGTGCAAGACTTCTATGTGAAGTATTTGCAAATGAAAGTGAGGAATGGTTTGTCAAACTTTGCCTATATCTTATTGTATTTTATCATACTCTAATCTTAAGTTTAATTTACTACCACATAAAATATAGATAAAAAAAAAAAATGAAAAGCCTCATGTTCATCAAGGCTGCATTTATTTGATCAAAAATACAGTAAAAACAGTGACATGGTGAAATATTATTAGAATTCAAAATAACTGTTTTCTATTTAAATATATTTTAAAACGTAATTTATTCCTTTGATGGAAAAGCTGAATTTTCAACTCATTTTCAACTAGCCTTTAGTGTCACAAGGTCCTTCAGAAATCATTATAATACGCTAATTTGTTGCTCAAGAAATATTTGTTATTATCAATGTTGAAAGGAGATGTGCTGCTAAACATTTTTGTGCAAACTGTGATACTTTTTTCAGGATTCTTTGATTTAATGAGAAAAAAAAAAATGCTACAATATAAGTCTTACAGGTTTAATCCATCCTTTTAAACTATTAAAAACTATTAAAAAGTGTTATTGATTAAAGAAATGACTGATATCATCTTAATAACATAAAATAATAATCTTGTTTTGACATTTTGAAATGATATTATCTGCTCTACTTTCTCTACTTTATTATCTAACCTTGTATTGGCAGGGTTGCTGAACATATGTAATTATGCATGTTCTTGTAAGTGACCAATAATGATGGAAACAGAAAAGTTTTCTTTCTGAGTCCCAGCAATTCAGCACTCCCTTTCCCACCATGCATTGCTGTCCAGGGAGGCGGCCCATCTTCCCTCTCACTGTTATTCAATAAAACCCCCCTGACAGGTATGATCGAGAGCCACTCAGTGCTGGAGCGGGACCCTCAAATATAAGGGGGAGGTATAAAATACGAGCACCCTGACAGCTTGCTTGCCAATCCAAATAAAAATAAATAAATAAAAAAAGCTGGAGTGCCCGGCTTTATGCTGCCCACGACGGCGTGGCCATATTTCATGCTGGCTGCGAAACCACTCTGCACATCCTCCATCCGCCGTTGACAGGGCTGGTAAATCTGGCCTCGTTTGGCCCGGTGTGTAAACAGTTATTCATCTTGTGGCAGACGCAAGGGACAGACCTTGGCTTATCTTGTGCACTGTAGGCATCTTACAGATTTGTGGAAAACCAAATACATTTGGTTGTTCACATTTCACTAAATATTGAAAAAGCAGTCAGGATATCAGAAATGCGGTTCAGAAAAGTCTGACATCATATTAAAGTTACTAACTGACGTTGTGTTTTAAATTTTGGTGGACTGGTGCCTCAATAAGTTGTTCGGCAGCTTATTTTTTATGGAAATTCATGCTGGTCTTTTCAGCAGGTTAGTCTTTCCATTTAAAGCCTTTTCCAAACCAGCTTGCTGATCCACTACTGAACTTTCAGAAGGGGTGAGTGAACTCTGACACCCCAAACCACAATTAAACAGCGTACCGATTAGCACTAATGATCACTCACTGTGCGTATTGATTGCAGGGAGCTTGTAGCAGGCAATCTAACTGTGTGACGACAGCAAATAAAGACTTCTCCAATTTTCAGCTTTAGGTAGATGTTATAAACATTTGCTAACATCTTAGACATTTTTTTGTGTAAATTTGTGCAGCATGAACCACAATCCACACCCACATGTTGTCCGTAAACAATGTTCAGGGTTCAGAAATTTGTGCAGGATTTGTTAAGTAGAGCAAAGCTAAGCTCTCATTTTAGCTAAATCTAAATGAGCCTCCCCTCTGTGTCTCTCATTAAAAACATTTTCATTTATTCATTCGGTTGACGCTTTTAACCAAAGCAACTTACAGTGTCTTCAAGGTGTGTTTTATGTGTTATATGAGTCATTCCTATTATACGGTGTCTTTTAAATTCAGTAGTTTTAAAAATTGCTAAATGCTTGTGATCTTAAGGAAGTGTTTCATTAAAAAGGGTATTAGCAGACTTTCAGAAATATGCTTGTGTATGTGTGTACCTACTTAACCATATTTTGGGGACAAATTTGTACCCAAAAGTGAACTAAATCTTACAAAATCTTGAAAACCTTCAAGTGGGGTATGTCTTCATTTGTAAAACATAATATAAAAAATATAAATAATATATAATATATCATTATATAATTGCATAATATATACAATTATATAAAAATAAAGTAAACAAAGGTTTTTTTTTTTTTTTTTTTTTTTTTTTTTTTAAGTATTTCCAGGATGAACAAAGAGCTAAAGTTTGCTATTGTTCATTGAGGGAGTGACAGTACATTTATTGATGAAAATGTAATTTTTTAATCATCTTTTGAAACATTGCCATTGTCATAATGATTTCATTAATTTTATCAAACAGGTGTTAGAAAGAGAAAAAGAAAAAAAAGAAAAAGAAAAAAAAACAGATAATGCCACATAAATGATTCAATCAGATCACTTGCCAATACATATCAATGCTTGTGTTGTTGTTTTCAGACAAAAAAAATTTGGCACTTCCTTGAGGATGCCTTGAGGATGTCATAAGGAACATGCATTGATAGTTAAAAAGACTAAAGGGCTGTTCACATTAAGTATGAAAACTATAATAGTATATATAATATAATAAATAATATAATAGCATAACATTCTATAAGCGTATGCATCATGTCGTCTGCCGGTTTAAAATCTTAAGCTCTATAAACTCAATTATATTCTGATTGCCTGTCAATGTTTTGTTTTTGTTATTGTTGTTCAGCAGCTGTTAAAAAGAAAAAGAAAATAAAGTTCAGAGTGATTCCAGCCATATTGTTGTTCTGTTGTTTTTGTTATAGTTGTAGTGTGGATTTCCTATTACTTCCATATTAGATTAATAAAAATGTATAGTTATATGCAAACAAGATGGAACATTTCTATTACAGAAAAAAAAAACTAATGAATAAATACTTTGTTATAAACCTGTTTTATTTATTCATTTATTTATTTAATGTTATTCCAGCACCCATTTGTTTAGTTTTGATATTGTGATTAATCGGAAACCTAGCTGTCTGATTTCCATTTTTAAAAATTGCTTTATTCTAGTGTGTTCTGTGCAAGAGTGAGATGCTTAGTGTGACACTGGAGATCAGGCACAGAAATCTCATGACTATGAGAAGACCCAAGGCGTGATGATAACACTCGTCAACAAGGTAACATCTACATGATTGACAGTCATTAAAATGTCACCACCACTCAAATGATTCATATAAAATCATTTTGTGTTTAAAAGAGACAGATAGAGCGAGACGGAAAAGGAATTTAGGTAAAATATGTAAGGGAGGAAGGGGTGGGGGGTGTGGGTGGAAATGAGGAATGAGTTTCTCACTGGGAGAGGAAAAAGAGATTAGATAATAGGGTAAGAAGGCAAGAGAAAAATATGAGGAAGATGGAGAGAAGTGAAGAATGAGGAAAATGAGCTTGTGTGAGATAAATGACGAATGGATGAGAAGGAGAGAAACTATGGCACACTCAAGGACAAATGCACAGCCCGGAAACTGAGCAGCTTATACAAATGATTTGTCCGCCTATTAGCTTTCATGAGTGTCACTTAAAACGTAGCGGCAGGACGGAACATTCAGACAAAAGACATGTCATTTCTAGACCCTGGAACCTAACGGGGAAAAAAAGGAAATTTCAATTATGCTGCTCTTCAAAGTGCTTTTTCAGCTGTGCCTCTCCATAAAAGACCTTTTCGTTGTGGCATGAAAATGAATTAACACTTTCCATTTTACTCAGCTATAACCAATTACATTTAATTAATTCTCATTGCTTGTGTACTGGCGTGCATGTGCATCTGTTTGGTCAATTAGACATCAGTTTATTGCATATTTTATGCCAGCGATTCTGGGAAATTTCTTTACCTTTCATTCCTTTTCGGCAGCCCTAATGTTGTTGCCATGGCACTAAGCCTCCAATGCCGTCGATTTTGCAGCGTTAACATGAAAGAGCATTTTCTGATGGCTGTTTTCCAAACAGGGAGGGCGTATGACTCCCTCTCCTTGAGTCCGGTTCAGATCCAGCACTGTGACTAATTAAGGTTTCTCATCTCAGAGAAGACGTGCTTTATTATAGCTACTCCAAAATATATTGCGTTATTCAATTTTGATATATTAAGTTTATTTAAGATTAAAAGCCAATAGAGAACTGAAGCTTGTTTTGTTTCTGAAGCAGATTTAAAGAAAGTCTCTTAGACCGGGTAATTTATGCTTGTGCCCCAAAGCTATAACATATCTTGATGACTTTGTTGAGGAAAAAGAAATGAAACAAACAAATGAATGAATCAAATATAAATCAGCTTGAATGCAGTGAGTAATGAGCTGTGAGTAATGAACTTTTCAGCCTTCAGTTAACAAGATTTTTGCCTCCGAAATTCACATTATTTTGTCTAAAAGAAACTAGTTTTTGCACATCGAACTTCATGTGCATATTTTTGTTGTTTATAGTATTATATTTGTACATTAATAATTTATACATATATAATTTTACTTAAGCTTTGTCTTTTTATTTCATCTTAGTCTTTGTCTTTCCTAAGATTGTCTATTTGCAATGATTTTTTAAAATGCTTGTAATTTTTTTTTTTTTTTTAATTTATTTATTTTTTTAGAGTTGTAGAGTGTGCCCACATACACAAGCGCAACCGTTATTTTTCTTAAAAATTAATTACAAACATTCATTAAGATATTAAAGTTTTGCTGTTTTATATATATATATATTTACACAGAGGAAAATGGTATTAATAAATAGTAGATGTGTCCTAACTTTTCTGTGAAAGTATACTGCAAATAGTAAGTTGCCACATTCAAAAGGGTGTTTAGCTTAGTTTTTTGGGCGGCACACCAATCGTTTCTCTCTTTAGTTCCACTATTTCTGACATATTGTGAGGGAATAGGTTTCCTCCCTTAATGGTTCCTATATATAATAAAAAGGAAAGCCCTTTTTGGTAACGGTGATTTATAACAGGTCAGCACAACTATAGCACTATGACAAGCAGGTCTGGAGTGTGTCTGGCCTGGGACTGGATGATGGAGGGGTGGGGGGGAGAGGGACATGCATCACTGCCGCTGGTTGGAGCAGGTATAGCAGCAGCCGGTCACCCTCTGTATGGACAGAGAGCAAAAGTCTCACTGTAAACAGTAGGGGGCACTGATGAGCAATTAGGCAAATGAAGCTGATCTGGGGTTATAAAAACATGAGCTGAAGGTGACATCTAGTAGAGCACCAAAAAAATATTTTTAAATAAGAATCAAGATTCTGTCCGTATGAGCTTAAGTGTCCAGATTATTTTTGGAGCCACTGTTTGTATAATGATGTTGTTGGAAATCTATCCATCCATAGGTTCTGTTCTTTATCTACAGTAGCTGTATATTCTGTGTATTTACGAACAAACTGAATCTTGCAGTTTTTGTGCATGTTGGTCAAAAGCAGTGTGAGTGAGTGAGTATTTTGTGTGTGTGTGTGCATGCATGTGTGCAAAGTAGTGAATGTGCCTGAAGGAGGCCCGCGCTGGACCACTGAGCAGAGCATTGAACTCCTGCCGTTCTCATCATGTTCTGCCAAAAATCTGACAAAGTTTAGCTAACTCATACAGAACTTCACCAACAGAGCACTGAGAGATTCCACTGAGATAACAACAGTTTAAATATTCTAACACAACAATACACATAGACTTTGAATGTTTTTTTTTTAATTGAATGTTGTTGTTTTTTTATTATTATCCTATATAAAGCTTAATAATATAATAACTTAATACTTAATTTTTATTTTACATGACAACTGACAAACAGAATATATATATATATATATATATATATATATATAGGGGGAACATATATATATATATATATATA
Organism: Cyprinus carpio; assembly: GCF_018340385.1. Taxonomy (NCBI): domain Eukaryota; kingdom Metazoa; phylum Chordata; class Actinopteri; order Cypriniformes; family Cyprinidae; genus Cyprinus; species Cyprinus carpio. The sequence goes on from NC_056608.1 coordinate 20,562,724, forward strand.
TATATATATATATATATATATATATACCAATTTAAATAATATTCTCAAGAAAACATGTTTTGATTTGAAATTATTTTAATCTTTTTTTAATCTTCAAAAGGATCTGCACTATGGAAATATCTTTCAAAATTTTACTTTCTAACAGCATATAGGGATAAAAACAGGCATTTTAACCAAGAAACAGACCTTCTATAAATATATATTCCATCATATACACACACACACACACATACATACAGAAATAAAAATAAAATCCACTCAATCCAAAGTAGTAAAATAATTATACATTCCTACCAGTGGTTACTTAATTTGATGTAGCTAAAAGAAAACTAACTAACACTGTAGATGTAATATTTTATTCAGCATATTAGACCTATATGGTGAATAATAGGAATGAGCTAGGTATGATCCCCCACCCCCTCATGTTATGTCTTTGCAAAGGAAGTCATTAAAATGCTAAAGATAACTGTAAAATAGTGTTTTCAGGTTATATGCATCAGTCAGGTTTTCTAAAGCACATCAAATGACTGCATTACATCCGCTGTAATCTTCTTGTACATATCTTTAAGATTACTGTGACTGTCTGCTATTTAAAGACATTACATGATTTAGCTCTGAGCACCTGTTTCTTAGCCCAGAAACTTTGTGCTCATCCTTTGTTTTAAAGAGTTGATGGATTAAATATTTGTCATTTATTCAGGGACAGTATCATGAATCATTCTCCTTCTTTTGTTGAAGGACAGCTGTGCATTTATTTCAACAAGTGAATAGATAAACTGCATAATGTAAAATTTAATTTTAAGTTTATGAACTGAAAAGAGACATTTTAAAGAATAGGACAGTTAAAAACTGCTCAACAGTTAACCCACAAAATGAAGAAAATCATGGTGTTTTACATGCAATAAGTGTTTTTGAAGGTAAGTCTTAAAGAAGTTTTTATTTTATTTATTTATTTTTTTTTTTTAAGGAGTTTTTATTTTATTTATTTATTTTTTTATTCTAAAGAGTCACTTAAAACTTTTTGGTGAGTTTTTTTTTTTTAGATTTTGGTTCATCCATCCATCAGTCAATCCGTCATATTGACATGCAATTCACTGACTTTCAGAGATACATAAATGCAGCATATGTATTTAGAGTCCAGATCTAATTTAATTTATATTTTTTGTATTTGTTTGTTCCTAAAACAATATGCAAACCTCCTAACCATGGTGACTATTCTGCTAGGGGCATGTCCGTGCTTTTCCTACACAAAGCTCACACTTGTGAAATACAAGTACATGTGGACATTAGATTTTGAGTTGCATCTCTTTGAATTCTGGGCATGTGGGCTTCTTTTTGAAAGCATGTTCTTGCTTTTAGGTTTCAAAAGTGAAGTAGCCATCACAAATAAAGGCTTTTTATTTATTGCCTGAACTTTGAAAACTTCTTTGGATGTTTTCTTTTGTTATAGCCTGTGACTCTCAAAAGAAACCCGACCTTCCTTTTAAGCATGCTACAAAAAAAGAAGAAAAACATTAGTGCCTACACATGAGTGTAACAGAAGTTCCATTTCAAAATCCTGAGCTGTCTTTCTAGGCAGCATTTCATGGCATTGTAGACATGCTTCCAATGTGAAGGTTGCTCCAATAGGTAGGCAGTAATCTTATACCGCTGTCTAATATATTTAAGGCCAAAATCTAATGCAGAATTGTATGCAAATTATATTTTTATTTATTACAGAATAATAACTTAATACTACAGCATTTTGAATACTATAGAAAAATGTAATCACATTTTGTTTAATCTGTTTTCTGTTTTATTTTTAAGAAATAGTGTGAATGAAATTATATGATATGAGAATAATGGTATTTTTAATTATGTTTTTGTGAACAGCATTTCACATCTGATGTTTAATTCCAGTGTGGATGTTCCCTTAGAATACAACTCCTTACGTGAGTAGTGGACAGCAAAGAAGCTCACTAGGTTTTGGGATGGAAACAGAGAATGTAATTACCTTTTTAGGTGAGTAAAACATAGACGCACACATTCCTGTATTTTCATGCTAATTCAACACTGTCTGCACAATGTTGTACAAAGGGAGAAGGTCCTCATTAAATTACCGCACAGTGCTGCTGAAAGCTGGAAAGCAGGAGTTAGTGATCCCATCAGTTTCAACTCTCCCCTCTACCCTTGTGAGTGAAGCCTGAGGTTTGACTGAGGTGTGACGGTAGCATCACCTGGAAGCTGTCCCTTGGGTGACGCCAGTAGGATGTAATGTGTTTTTTGCCAGGGTGAAAAATGGCATTGTCTCTTTTCAATTTGGGATCCCGATCCCTGGTGAGAAGGCTTGTGCCGGCTGTGAGAAATGAGTACCTCCGGCTGGTGCATTTGGCCTTTGGAGGAACATCAAGGCAGAGAAAGTAGCGAGCTGAAGACATCTGCTCCACCTCTGTTACAGATTTGCTAAAATTAAAAAATGTTCAGGATCAATCCTGCATCAGTTTTCTCTGATTTGTTGAGAAAAGTTTAAAATCAAGGCAACATGATACATATATTTATATATATATAGTGTGAAACTTTTGATCTATTTAATTCATTCTTGCTGAATAAAAGTAGTAAAAAAAAAATAAAAAAAAAATTATACACACACACACACACACACATACATATATGGCTGTATATATATATATATATATATTTATATATATATATATATATATATACACACACACATACACAGTCTCCATTAAAGCAACACTGTGATTATGCCAAAACAAGTTCAGGATCAATCCTGCATCAGTTTTTTATGGTTTTTTGAGTAAGGTTTTTTTTATGCCGTTTGATGCTTACAGGGTTATTTAGTGTTAAAATTTCATAGTCGCCTAAAGCACTACTGCACACATATGAAAGCATGAAAAGTCTTAAATCGACATAATTTTGCAGTGTTTGCTTGTTTTCAAGCCGTTTAACACTGTACAGTGGGATATTATGAAGAATGAGGGTTTTCTGTTTGCCAACATTGCAGCTCTTTGGATGACTCGGAACTTTGCATTTGTAACTTTTCTTCACAGTGTTGAAGCAAGAGCTATTAGTCATAACATTTACAGAAATGTCACTCTGGCCATCTGTTTGTCCTTAAAGTCATTCATTCTACTCCTGCTGAAGGTAGATAAATTGCACTGTACAGCTGTCAGTGCCACTAGCTTCATGTTTATGTTTTTTTGGGGAAAGTAAATAATGAGCATTTGTAATGTATTGTGCTTTGAGGCACTTAGAGGGAAAACAAGTTCCTCTCAGCGTAATGACATCTCTCATTCCCCCCAAAAAAAATTTGTCAAAAATTGCCAACTGTTATTTTTTGTGCCTCATTACAGTATGCTAACAAAAACACTCAATATTATTATTATTAATAGTTTCTGTCGAACTAAAGAGCTTTTGTTGCATAAATCAATATTTATTTTGCAGTGAAGTGGCGGTCTAATTGAATGATTCACTGTTTAATTAGTTAATTGACGTCAGCTATCACAAACAAGCATCTACTGTGATTAAAAGTGCATCTGGGTAATAGCGGATGTTACAGGAAAGTGACAGCATTGAAATGAAGGTAAATTGCGATGAGCCAATAACAGCACAGGTGCTTTGGACTCATTTGATGCACTTGATTTCAGTCAGAATAACATGGTGACCGTGCTTCAAAATGTGTCTCTTATAAAAAAAAAAAAAAATTAATAAAAAATAAATATTTTAGTTTTAGAAGTTTTAGTACTTCAACTCATCTTAATCCAAGGGGGGGGGGTTTTTGTTTTTTTTTTTTTTTTAGTTTTTTTCTCTTTTTTTATATTTATATAATATATCTAATATTTATACAGTTGAAGTCAAAAGTTAACATCTGAATCTGCAAAATGTTAATTGTTTTACCAAAATAAGAGGGATCATACAAAATGCAAAATGTTTTTTATTTATTTATTTTTTTTTTTATTATTATTATTTTTATTGTTGTTGTTATTATTAAACATAAAATATGTTTACATAATAGTCCACAAGAGAACATAATAGTTGAAATTATTAAAAATTACTCTGTTCAAAAGTTTACATCCCCTTGGTTCTTAATACTGTATATACTCTGTTCAAAAGTTTACATGTTTTGTTTTGTTTTGTTTTGTTTTGTTTTTGTTTTGTTTTGTACCTGAATGACACACAGCTGTTGTTTTTTTTGTTTGTTTGTTTTGGGTTAGTGATAGTTGTTTATGAGTCCCTTGTTTGTCCTGAACAGCTAAACTGCCCGCTGTTCTTCAGAAAAATCCTTCAGGTCCCCAAAATTCTTTGGTTTGTAAAAACATTAGAAAAATTAACCTTTCCCATTGACACATTCACGTATTGTTGTCTGAATGTATCCTGAGTAAAGTATTTTGTACCAGTTTTGTGCAAGCAACACTGCTAATATTTAAATATAATTTAGATGATGTTTTGGAGTCTCTTAAAAGCATGACATTGAATGATATTAGGAATAATCTTTAGTCAAATACATTTATACAAAGTGTTGCTGTAAGTGAAGGCTGATCACATTTACGACTCAGGTGATTGGATCATGGCAGATTTTAAGATAAAGCATTTAACCTGAAGCTGCAGTTGTGGGATGTTGTCTGATTTTTGTAGAAGGCCTTGAAGAAATTATGCTTGGCAGGTTGAAAGTACCATCTTCAATCCGATCATTCATTCATGTTCAGAAAGATCTTGTTTTGTCATCTGTCTACCAATCTGTTTCAGTGACAATAGAATATTGTCATGTGCGCTCAGTAGTATAAAAAACCATATCACCTGGCAGATAGTCCATAGTGTTAAGTTTTCTGTCTGTTTTGGTGAAATCCAAGACCTGAAATGGACATGAAACCAGTCTGAAAAAATTATGTAGAAAATATTTATTTGAATGTTCATGCCAAATATTCAGCCTTAGCTCACTGGAAGGTGTTTATAAAGGTCAAAGTAACTTCAGCACAGGCCTCCGAATATGCATTTGATGAGGTGTAGGAATATTTCAACATCACAACAGTTTCACCCAAAATCTAAATATGCATAAATATTGCAGGCATCCTGGGGTTAAGTATGTTGAGCTGTACTCTATTCAGGTTTTTCTTCGCTTGCAGGTGCATTCTAGTATTTGTCATGCTGTGTCGCAATTTAAAGTTGTCACTTATCACTCTGTTTAACTGAACACATGTACATAAACAGATAAGCAGTTCTACAGCAGCCAACAATATGCTACAGTTGAGCCCCCTGGCAGACACTTTCTGAATAAATTGCTATGTTTATGTGTGCTAACACAGGTGGAACATGATTTAAATTTACAGCAATTTAAAAAAAAAATTTATGTATTTTTTTTTTTTTTTTTTTTTATGAGGGATGCTGCAGTTACAGTACCATATACCCCTACTTTCAAATGTATTTAATTGCACATGCTAACTGGCCATATTTTAAAATTTTTGTGATTTGCCATCATTTAATACAATCAACGGATTACACTATCAATATTTCATATGTTGAGTTTGTCTATTTTTGTGATGGATTTTTAATTAATTAAGAGGTTTCTTCTATTTTAAAGGGTCAGCTCTGTGCATTTGGATATATATATATATATATATATATATATATATATATATATATATACATACATATATATATATATTTTTTTTTTTTTTAAGTTGGAAAGTTTAAAAACATGTTTTAAAACATGGCTCCTAGTTTCTATCTAGTTTATGCTGCTCTTTAGCTGGCTGACCAGCAACCAGCTACCAAAATCCAGACTGACCACATTAAACTTGTATGACAAACTGGTAGCTGGTATGTTGCTGGTCCAAGATGGTCTAATGACCATTGTGGACTAGATACTGACCAATTTGGATAACGTGGAACCAGCTGGAATGTCCCAAACTGCACCTAGCAGTCTAAGCTGGATTTTACAGCATGGGAAATGAGGTTGGAGTCATTTGTGGGAACTGCCAAGTTATTTATTTAGCAATTTTAGGGGCCTTAGAGTTTTGAGAAATAAAACCTCCAGAAAACCTCATACTGCTTAAAACCGACCAGAAACAGATGGAGGAAACAGGTAAAATGCACTGTAGGTTAGGAAACGTCTACCTAACACAAGTCCAAATGTTCCATTGCGATCTTAAATAGTTTTGTGACTTTTATCTGGAAATGAAACAGACTCAAGGCAGCTTTTATCAAATTATAAAATGGTTTTGACACATTGGACCCAAGAGTCTGCCCTTTTCAGAGATGAAGCGTTCTTCACCACCTTGGTTATTGGGCGGTCCGTGGGTGAGGGTCATCAGTCATTAGTCCATGAGAGGAAAAAGGGAAGGCGGTCGATATGGCTTTCTGACTTCCTGTATGAAAGGTGGCGAGGCTGTGTGTATTGGATGAAATGTTGGCATAGGAATTCCAGACTTGATCCTTCAAAATATTATGAAAGTTCTATCCATCACCGCACGCCTTCAGTCTTACCTAAGATTTAGCACGGGCTGGGAGACCGAAATTGGTTTCCTGAAGGATAAAATGGTATTATCTATATCCAGTAACCACCTGACCCTTGTGTAGGAGCCATTAGTCATTTCCTCCCTCTCCTTTCTGTTCTCCAAGCACAAATGAAGGCTCTTTTGGAGCAGAACACTTTACTAAAGCGCCACAGCACTATTATTGGAAGAGACTCTTTTATTCCCACCCTTTCAGACTCATTATTCCTCAAACTAAAAGAACACCCACCACTTCCACTCTCCTCTCGTCTAACTTCCTGTTCTTTTCGCCAGCTACTCTCTTGAGACGTGGGGGACTTTGAAGGTGTCTCCTGGGATAAGCTTGATTCGGAGGGAATGGGACTGGTGGATTATCACACTTTGATCAGTGTTTCCTCTTTCTCCTGTTCCTGCGATTATACACGCACACTTCTTCACACTAGTTTAGACACTTTGCTGTGAATGTCCTCTGAAGGGGCAAAGAATTGCTGAACGAAGTTATTTTTCATAGCTCTTGAGACTCTTCAGAGGACTTGGAAAATTGTTAAGTTCCTTATGGGAAAGAAAAAAAAAATGTTTCTGGAGTGAAGTTTAAGTGTATGTATTGAGGTTTTAGTTTAAATATTGAGTTTATAATTTTGGGTATTTGTTTGAAAATTTGGGTTTTAAACAAATACAGTAAAAGCAGTAATATTGTGAATTATTATTATTATTATTATTATTATTATTATTATTATTATTATTATTCATTATCAACACACTGGTAATCTAATGAATACTTAAAACAGTAAAATTTTAATGAAACTTTTAAAATATAATCAATTAAAATTTTAACAATGCCTTTTTTTGGCAAAATGCCTTAATACATGGATGAAAAATTGTGTAATATCCATTAATATATCTTAAAGAACGATGATTTATTGACATGTATTACCATTATTATTACTTTGATAAGTACACTCTATTGTACAATAGTAATATATTTCTATTATCATTTTGACAAAGTTAAAAACAAACTTTTATTTTGGCAGGTGATAGTGAACACTTTTGAGTTTCTGTGTGTATCTGAGGAGATCTGTATCAAGTAAAGTGTGTTATCAGAACAGCCTGGAGATGAAGTTAACTTGGACTGGCCTCATATAGTGCACAGTTTTGACAGAAATGGGGAGCATGTGAAACATGAATACTTGGGTCTTTCAAGAGTTTTAATCAAACGTTTCAGGTTTCTCTCCATTAATCGCATTGTAGGAGAAAAAAAAAGATATTAAAGAGATCTCAATTGTGTTTACTTTCCTTCATGTGGAAAATCTATAGGCTTGCCAGAGGAGGCACACCTCTCACGACGTGGTAATTTCCTCACATTAGTGAGCTAATATTTAGACCAAACACCCAGTGGAGTGGTAATCAAGAGCTTCCTCCTCCTCATTCTCTCTTCACTCTTTCAGTCTCTGTTCTTCTAGAATTGCTCTTTAATGTCAGTGAAGTGATTATATGTAAATGCATGCTAACAGCTTATATATATTACTCTTTCTCTTTGGTGCTCCCACCCTTTTCTTTGTGTCTCTTTTCCATGCCACAGTGTCAAGAGTCGGCATGGGCAATACAGAGGTGACATTTCAGGCAGACAGATTTGGCCCCACTCCAATTAATTTCTCCTCCCTTCCCACCGTTAAATACACAATCAGGCAAAGGCAAAATGTCAGCAAAACAAACGAGCAACTGCCACATGACTGACAATTACCGCAAAGCGGCTCAGAAATGCCAATATGTTGAAAGCGCCACTGCCTCCTGAGATGAATGAAGGGGCAAACATTCTTGTTTGGGGCTGCGGAGCGTGTGTGGTTTTGCCAAGTTCGAGCAATTATGCAGCACTGATCTTTTTGTACTATATCCTTAGGATGTGCTGTGTAGAGCGTCTTTGCTAGCGGGAGAAAAGCTAAAAGTGTCTTTTTTGTTCCATCAAACATCACTTGAACATCTCTATCTACTCCTGTCAATATTACATGTCACATTAGCGTATGCATTCTCTTTAATACTGTCTGTCTTGGACCAACCAATATGTAGATTATTTTGTTTCTTTCTTTAGAATAGATTTGGAAAAATTTAGCATTCCATCACTTGCTCACAATGGATGGATGCTCTGCAGTGAATGGGTGCCGTCAGAATGAGTCCAAACAGCTGATCACACTAATGTACTATAATGTAAGTGTAATGTAAATTGTTTGTATACTTGAAGATTTTAAGATGATTTGATTACTTATACATTTTAAACATTTTTAGTATAATTAGGGAATTTTGAAGTAATATATATATATATATATATATATATATATATATAATATATAATATATATATATATATATATTAATATATATATATATATATATATATATATATATGATGAAATCATGCTTAATACAGTAATGTATATTAATAGTTCTTGTATAAAGTCATAATTTCCAAATTGTTTAAAATAACTGAACGAAAATATAAAGCATTATTCATAGAGTTATATTATAATAGTTTATATTATGTACTGTAATTATATTATATTAGAGTTTAAAGGATTATGCATTTGCACTTTAGTAGAGGAAATACACACTTTAAAAAAAAAAAAAAAAAAAAAAAAAAAAATCACTATTTCCCTCTCGGTACTGTGCTGAAAAAAATTATCATCCACTGTTTTAAAATGATGGTTGAAAAGCATATGTTTATCAAGGACAGAGTAATTAAAAGTTTTGGCACAGAAGTTTTGTTTTCTCACTATTTTACCAAAATCCTTCTCGTTTGTAGGCTTCTCATCTGACAGATGTCTGCTCTGCTTGGAGGTGTTTGAAAGGTGACGGTGTCACCAGAGATGGAGAGATGAACATCTGCAGTGGAGCTCCCTCTCTGTGTGGAGGTAAAACAGAACAAACCCACGATCAGCACAACCACAGTTTCAAGCTGTTTCTTTTGGAAAACAATTCAACCAGAACGGCAGAACAGCATCTCTCCCTGCCAGGCCATCTGTTGCACCCTTAAAGCCTACAGCATGCCCTTAAATGAGAAACACACAGAGGCAGAGATGGAAAAATATCCCCCAGAACGAGTTTAAACATAGGGGACGGTGCTACCAAATGACATCAGTGAAGAGTAGATGGAAATAGAACTAGAGAGGGGCACTGGGAGTGAAACATAGGAGTTTTTATTTATTTATTTTTTACTTTTCAGCTCTGTTATTTTAACATACTATCTTACGTATTTTCTTTAGCTTACAAATCAAAAATAAGAATGGTGCATATCTCTCTTGTCACCAAGTGCTGTCACGGAGCTTGTATTTTCCCAACTTAGTGTGTTGTATACATGTTAAAAGATATGCCTAGAGTCATTTACTTACCATATGTTTTCATTTAGCATTTAATTTTATTTGTATTTATTTAAAGTGAGAATTTGGACAATAACAGCATAAATATTTATATTTGGTGTCTCTATTTCTTGGTGTAAATGCATTAAAGTAGTGTGCATTAGCTACATAATAATGTCAATCTCTACTCATCATGATCAGATGTTTTGTGTGCTTACTGGATTTTTAAAAAGATTTGTAAAGATTTTTTGGACAGAAATCTTTTAAAGCAACAGATATCTTTTCAACAACAGACCAAACAGAACACATTTTAGAGATGCTTTATGAATATTTATGATATCATAATATTATAAATATACAGAATTATAAAATAAAATAATATAAAAACATAAAAATTATAAATTCTGTGTTTATTTTTAATTAATATTTTAACTAAATAATGAATAAGAAATAAGAATTTAGGCTGATATTGTCTAAAACACTTTGCCTAAGGCATTTTCAAACTGCTGGAGGTCACTGTATGAGATGTGCATATGTGTATTTGAGATACTGTGTATATGTTGAAGTAATAGTTCACTCACATATTAATCTGGCGTTTCTTTGCCAGGGTTTCACCTTTCAAAGCCGGTCTGCATTAACATCTGTTTTCAGCTCTGATAACAGCTCCGGCCTTTTCAAAGCCCAGAAATATCAAGTCACTCAAAACACATTGTTTATGACGGACGAGGCTCCAGGCTATGACATGAAAGGTTATAAATAATTATTTCCCCAGTCAGATGATAAATCAAAGACTGAGGCATCTTAGAAACACAATGGGCTTCCCTCACTATGTATACTCATATTTTTATGTTGTATCCAGGTTGTGTTGTAGAGAAGCATCTAAAGAAGACTCTCTCTCTCACACTCAGCACGCTCGTTCATGCTCTCTCTCTCTCTCTCTCTGTCTGCTTTGGCTTCTTCCATTCTCTAACTAAAGCTTTTTACCTTTGCCTACAGGTGACAGAGACAAGGTGCGTGGGAAATCTCTTTGTGGCTTGTGAGAGATACTAAACGGGAAAGAAGAGAGACAGGGACTGTATGTAGGATGTAGCGAGAGACGAATAATCACACAAAGAGGAAGTAAAGAGGAAAGCTACATGTTCCAGCAAGGTTATATCTTATATGAGGCCATTTTTTTTTTTTTTGAAAAAAACAAAAAACAAAAAACAAAAAAAAAACTTAACAATTTCAATAGGGTTTCACCACTTTGTGCTTGAACCCCTAAAAACACTGTATGTCTGAATTTGCTTCAGGAACCAAGACCAGTTGAGAAGCTATACTCTGGTCCTCTGTTATTTCCTCCTTGATGTCTGAATTAGAGATGGACAGTTCAGACAAATCATAAGCAGCCTGACACAGCTGTCTGCTTAAATGAGAGACAGGATTTTTTTACTCTGTCTTCAGGCATCAGGGCTTATTAGACCTGTGGAGTTTAGAAAGCATGTGAAATATGCAGCTCACTCCACTGCCTCCGGGAACATAAACATGCAGATCATTGACACAGTCTGACTCACATTCTGTATACAGAATATAGCTGATTTTTTTTGGACTGAACTGGGGTAAGATGAAAAATGAAGTGAGAAACATACATCTGAATGTTAATCAGCCATAATATCCTTGTGGTTAATGGTTATTGATAAGGAGAGGAACGTGTTAATTTATTCACTACATTAGTGATCTATGAAATACTGTCAGGGTAACTTAGTTTGAAAAGACTACTGGCCAAACTGAAGGTCTGATATTCACATAGAAAAAAAATAAACACTGTTTATTTATAAAATACGAGCCTCTATCCAAGTCAAATCAGGAGAGAAAGATGCAGTGATGATAAGTAATGTAATGCTAAATTTCTCCAAATCTGTTCTAATGAAGAAACAAACTACAGAATTCTGTTGGCAAACACAGATAATGCTTACACTCCATTTTTCTACCTCAAGTTCCCAGATACCTTAAGCTTGGCTGTCTTGTCACGGCTTATTTGATGAAGATTACCCTGTCAGTGTAATTCAGTGCCATTACAGCCAGGGCACACCTATAAGAGTACTTAAAAAAGCCAGACGACTCATCATAGACTAATTCCGTCAGACAGAAGGGCTTTTTCACAGCCTTCCTTCACAAACCCGAGATCAAACGGAGAAGCCAGGGGCTGCAAATGCTGTTGCTCACGATTTCTCTTTTCTTCCCCATTTTTCGCCCTCTCCTAACACCAAAGTGCTTTGTTCTCAAGAGAAAATGATTGTCGCCGATGGAAGTAGTTCTCAGATTTTCTAAAGCGTCGAGAGAGTGTCAAAAGAGGAGGTGCTGTCAAAGTGAATTATGGGATAAGGCTGCTATTTTTTCTGACTTTTGGAGACTAATGTGACACCTGGAGTTTCATATGTAGCAAATATTCGAAAACTTTTCACAAATGGATCCTTAACTTCATTTGGTGTGCTTTGTGACGCAAAATCTGCCTAGAAGCCATTAAAGGCAAAGTATTTGGGTCATATATCTTTCCCAATGTAATCTGTCACTTTTACTCTTGGGATGTTATGACTGACAATAGAAATTGTAAAGATCGGCTGGGTTTTGACTATCAGGAGAATGTGTTTTTGAGAGCAGTGCCGGTATATAAGTTAGTTTATTCAAAATCTAAGCGAAAACATCTGATTAGCCATAGTAAATCTCTATAAACTTTAAACTGTGAAAGAGCTCTCTTTACAGCTTTGATTATCTACCTGTCAAACCCTTTTGCAGTGCAAAATGTTGTTAAATAGCATTATGGGTAATGGAATTCCACTGATTAAACACAGGGTAAAATTATGATGAACTCACCGAGTGAAAATGGGATGGGGGAAAGATGATGCTCATTCTGAACTCCCTTCTGCGATTTGTTTAGTCGTCTGAGTTAAAACTGCACTTATGGCCACTCATTCCATTTGTTTGGAGGAGATAACGATGTGCCTGTGGTTCATTTAGGAGATGCACTGAGATTTAATTTACCTTATGGGATAGTGAAAGCAATTAAACTGGGAAACATTTTACGTTGCAATTACTATAATTTCATGTTATTGCTCACACAAATTGGCAGATATTATAGCAGCACTCATTTGTACTCTGAATTGGGAGACTGCTTATATAGTCTTGCCTTTTGTTTAAAGCAACTGGAAGAGCTGGAGAGATTAAAATTACCTGTGGGGGCAATGGGTTTCCTTTTTTTTTTTTTTTTTTTTTTTTTTTTTTTTTTTTTTGTTAACATTCACTTTTTAAAGAAAGCTAATAGTGTTTATTTGAACCATGAATCATGATTGTTTTTTCTTCTTCATTCTATTCTATGCAGATGGTATTGGTGGACTTTCTCATTCTGGAGAGCATTTGATTGGGAAAAAGTGTATTTTACGTGTAAGATGAGTAATCAATATTTTAATCTAATTTGAAGGGCAGAGAAATATTTAACATTTTAATAAAAAAAATTGTTTTGCATATATAATGTACTTTTGCATTTAGGTTGCATTTATCTGTTCAAAATATATTAAACTCAGTAATATTCTGAAATATTATTATAATTTATTTTCTTGTAATATATTTTAAAGTGCAATTATTTTTTTAAAGCTGAATTTTCAGCAGCCATTACTTAGTCTTCAGCGTCACATGATCCTTATCTTTCAGAAATCATTCTAATATGCTGATTTTTTTTTTTTTTTTTTTTTTTTTTTTTTTTTGCCATTGCAACATTGCAAATGTCTTTTCTGTCACTTTTATGCATTTTTACTGCTGAATAAAAATATTACGTATATACTATGTATATAAAATAACATTTTTACTTACATTTTTGGATATTTTAACTGGAAAACAAGACAAAAAAAAATAGTCTGATTAAAGATCATTTTGCATTGTAACAGCCCAAAAGCCAAAAGTTCATATTTTGATGTTGTGGCATTTTGAAGGATCAATCGTTTGTAATAATAATCTTTTTAAGAGAAAGACATAATTTACTTCTACTGTAGGAATAAAACTAAATCTCAGTCCAATAATCAGACCTCAGATAACAACGTGCATTTGAAACAGGAGATGTATGTTTCTTTTTCTGTAAGAGTGTAAATGGCTGTGCTCTCGGCCTGATGAGTTTACCAGCAGAGCACAGATTCCCTTAAATAGTCAATAAAACACATGCTTTCTTCACAGCCTTCATCTGACTGCCTTCCTCGATGGATTGTGTTTATGAGAATGCTCTGAGGGACATCTGGAGTTTCTATTGATAGACAAATTGCGACGCAGATGTACTTTATTGATCCCCCGAGGAAACGTTAGAAATAAGCATGGAGGCTTTTAGCCACTTAAAATTGTCATTGCACGTTTGTCAACAAATAAATCTATGAGCAAATAAATGGTCGGGAGTCTGGGTTTTGTGGAATGGATTACAAGTAGCAAACTCAAATCTGTTGTGAATACTTTGCCAGTACTCAATGTTAACTGTGTGTAAATTTGACATTGTTTAGGTGAATACATCCTCCTGGGTTAACAGCCCACTGTCATTGAACCTTACAGTCACAATGATGGTGTCTAATTAGAATGTAGCATTGGAGAGATATTGAGCATTAAATGTGTCCTTACCGGATGAAGTGTTGTTTACTCACAGCTGGTCATGCATTTAAAATCATTTTCATAATAATGTGCAGTGAACATTGTGTGGTCTTGGAAGCTGCTCTGTGCTATTTATAATATTGCATACATTGGAATTAAATGCAACTGTTTTAGATTGGCTATCAATTACAGCAACTGAATACAAGGCAGTAAACATTGTACAGTCTGAGAGCATCAGTTCTTAAAAAGACAATATTCCTCTCAGTGTCTATGGTGCCCTTAATTAAATTTAATAAGCATTAAATGTTAATAGTACCAGTACAGCTTAGATGTTCAGCACCTTGGTCAGCGGCAAGGACATTCAGCACCATAGACAAGGCCAAATTATTCACATCTGCTAGACAAAATAATAATTGACCAGGGGCCTGTTTCATAAAACAAGTTTACAAAATAAGTCAGGCTTATATAATCTGACGTATTTTGAATAAAATCAACTGACAATAAGTCAGACTAACTAAAATAAATCTGGCTTATTTGGTAAACTTGTTTAATGAAGCAGGCCCCAGATCTTTAAATAATTCTTCTTCTTCTTCTTCTTCTTCTTCTCGTATTTTGTTTTTAATTTTTTTTTTTTTTTTATTATTATTATTATTTTTATTATTATTCTTTATTTTTTATTTTTGTTTTTTTTATTTTTCTTTTTTGTAATAATATTATATGCATTTGTAGTATTATAGATGTTATTGTTTATGTATTTTTATTTATGTTATTTTGTTATATAAATTGTTCAATGGTGACAACTAGGCATTCACTGTCTTGAATCAAACAAGGTTGGTTTCTGAATTGTGAGTGGAGTGCTAACAGAAGTAAAGTCATACTAAAGACTTAATGCAGCAATGCGAATAACAATGAATCTCTCAGCGAGAACCTTTTAAATAGGTGATGGGAAGAAGTTTGTGCTTTGAAGTTTAAGTTTTGGATGACAAAGGATGTCAGACTGAAGTTAATGAGCAGGATTTAGTTGCATGCTAAAACCGCTGAAGTAAAACTACATGATTAGTTGAGAAGTACAATCAAAGCAGGCCCAAAATAACCATGTGGGAGAAGATTAATGTTTTTGTATTGGACAGTTGAAACGCATTAATATTGCATGCATAAACAGCCCATTAGAGTGGGCTTTAAAGAAATCAGATTCTTTGCCTTCTTGCAAATCCATTTAAAAGTAAGGTCAAAAGGAAGTCATGGACATAATGAACTGATAATTGTTCTCAGCAGGTACATTTAGGAGCCTCGTCAGGACACGGTTACTCTACATTGCAAATGTACCATAAATCCCAGCGGGGCAAAAGAGAAAATGGTAATAAAATCAGTGATCATTTGAAATAGGTGTTGAATAACTGCCCTGGTGATTGGGGGTTGCACCCAGTCAGTCAGCGGAAAGCAAAGGGCATCTTTCAGGAGACTGCAAATTACTTTTGTTCAATTAAATCTCTATGGAAATGATGTTCTGAGCTATTAACCACGGCTTTTTGTTGTTCATCTGCTGAATGGAGTCGTGCAACCCATGAAATGTCAGCAAACATATAGAAATGAAGCAGCACAGACTGAAACAGACCACCTGAATGTAAATATATGTGAGAGGAAGTGTCATTAACATTAGTCACCCTTATTGCTGTTAAAGGGATAGTTCATCCAAAAATGAAAATTCTGTCATAATTTACTCACTACTAAGTTGTTCCAAGCCTGTATAAGTTTATTTCTTCTGTTGAACATGAAGGATGATATTTTGAAGAATGTTGGTAATCAAACAGTTGGTCCTCATGGACTTCCAATGATTAAATCATGACCGAATATACATTTTTGGGTGAACTATCCCTGTTTCTCAACCAATCGGCAGCATCCCTGAACACATCCAAAGTAAATTCTGGGCCTAGTGCCCATCTCAGAGAAGACAGCAGACTGGCTTCCTCATTTTTTTTCTTTTTAATCACTGGAGGAGGGCCGAAGGAAGAGGCCTAAAGCTGGATTTTTGGCACCTCCGGCCCTCTTCTCTATTCTCTCACACCATTTGGCTCTGTTACAAGTCTGTCATCCTTTTACTCTGCCAGATCGCTTTTAATTGTTGGCCCAAGTGGTGCAGTTATTTGGATAATCTTGTTCTCTTTGAGGAAAAACAAGTGTCATGTTGTCTCTTGGACTTTCTTACTGTTCAAGGTCTTTCAGAGGACACCAGTGCAATGCAAAGTGCATTTTTATGGGATGGCATGAACATCAAATGTCTCATGCCTCATTTATAATTTTAAACATTCAAACACATCACACCATGATCTGTCACATAAGTTAAACCTGAGTGTTAGAAATGTAATCATTAATTGTAGGTAAACTATTATTTTAATTAGGCAACTTGGTGCTCTGTGAAGTAGACTGTGTTTTTGAAAGTAGTTTACTTTTTTGTAACATGTCATACATATATTGCAGTGAATAGTTGTATAGTTGAATAGTGTATTTATTTATTTATTTTTTTTTTTTTTTTATTTTTTTTTTTTTTTTTTTTTTTTTTTTTTTTATTTTTTTTTTTATTTTTATTTTTATTTTTATTTTTATTTTTATTTTTATTTTTATTTTTGTTTTTGTCACCAGTTTGGGGGTGTGTTGATATGATAAAGATTATACCACTATAACAGAGAAGTGAAGTAAAAAAAAAAAAAAAAAAAAAAAAAGCAGAAAAATGAAATAAAAAAAAAAATAAAAAAAAAATGATAATGCAATACACTTCAATTTGTTAAACACACACAATGCAGAAATGCTGTTGTTGTTGTTGTTGTTTGTTTGTTTTATTCTTTTATTTTTTATTACATTTTTTGTCTTGGATATACTGCATTTTTTGTTTGTTTGTTTATTGATTTGATTGATTGATTGACTGACTGGTAATTGAATGAATGAATGAATGAATGAATGAATGAATGAATGAATAGTGTTTTAAAAAAATGTTTGAATGAATGATTCAGTTATTTCCTTGTAAAGACCTTTTTTTTTAACCAATTGGCTGAGTGAACCCATCATGTTTATGTGTGTATCTATATTAACTTGGTACAAAGTGCCTCAAACTCTGTATATATTTCATTGTTTTGATATAACCTGGCAAACTTTGACCAAATCCATCAAGTAGTTCTCCCTCAAAAGTGCATATCAACCCAGTAAACAGCTTTGTTTCTAGGTAGACAGATT
Source organism: Cyprinus carpio (assembly GCF_018340385.1). Taxonomy (NCBI): domain Eukaryota; kingdom Metazoa; phylum Chordata; class Actinopteri; order Cypriniformes; family Cyprinidae; genus Cyprinus; species Cyprinus carpio. The sequence continues at coordinate 20,580,391 of NC_056608.1, forward strand.
GAAAAGTCAGTGTGCCTTTTAGCTGCATAAAGCCATGCCGTCAGCAATTTCCACCAATTTTAAGCACTTTTGTGTGCATCAGACAGCCAGCGAACAGACTGAGGATGGTCCATGGTCGTGTTTTCTGAGAATGACACAATGGCTGAGTCAGAAATCAGTCCTCCCTAAAGACCCTGCTCATGAAAAGCAGAGTTAGTCTGTGAACACTCTCTATCGATCTTTAGCTATAATTGTACAACTCTATAATGAATCTGAGAAATACCCAAACTTTTATTTCACCGTGGTCCACACAGTTTTCCTCACTCCTCCCCTCTTATTCACTTTCTCTCTCGATAACCGGTAGTCCTTGATTCTAAAAATAGTGTCATATTATAGTTCTTTGGCTGGTTTGACTTCTGAATTAATAGCTCCAGTCAATCACTGTCCCTGCCGCCACATGCTGCCTTAGAGCTGGAAAAGGTAAAGTTATTTGGGGACAGCGGCACGGTAAGGAGTCACTTACACATCCCTGTCGGCGGAGATTGCCCTGACTGCCATTGATTTTGAATATTTTCCAGGGTTAGTTTGTGGGGATGTTTGACCCAGCTGAGAGCAGATGCCGTTGGCCACAGCGAGGTGTAATTACGCCGCCCGCCTCCCGTAGAGCCACACAGATGCTCATTTGTACTAAATGCCATTAAGACCACAGATGACATACAGAGGGCTATTTTAGGTAAAAGGATGAAGACAACAGCATGCAAGCAGCCGTAAAGTAAGTCATCCCTGCGTGGGACAGACAGCAGACATTGAGGAATTGAGCTTAGCTGATCAGAGAACCAGCGAGACTCACTCTGGCAGACAGGAAGATTCATTCAAATGTATTAGTCTTAGAGTCGTTTGCATTTTGGAGCCTTTCCAAAGTTAAAATATCGCCGTTCTGGAGCCGAACGCACAGCCATGCTGGGTAAGGGTCATTTGGAATCAATTAAAATGTACTTTATGGAAGGAAAGTCAATGATCAAGTGTGATTAGAATTATTACGTTTGCTTTGTTTGTTTTTGAAGAGTGCCGCACATCATTAATTAACAAGGGAAGCCACAGCACGTGGTCTTTGGATGAAAAACAGCGTTGCTTATCCAAACTGGCCAATCAACAAACAGTAAGTGGATTTTCAGGGGTAAATGGTTGCAACGGTCAGGAGTAATCAGGGGAACGTTTGAATATTCAACCCCTGGGCCCGACATCTAATTCCTTCTCTGGTTGGCGCCTCTCATGAGAGGGAATGTGACAAAATAGCAGTGAGTGGGGAAGAGGGAATTTGCATTTTAATGTGCCTGTCGGAATCACTTTGGTGGGGAACATTGGTAGGCAGGGATTTGGCAACCCCAAGGGTCTACAGCAAACAAGCAGGATAAGCAGCCCACTGGAAACGGAAACCAAGAGAGGTGGAGTTAGGCTACTTTGAATTAAAAGGAGCTAGGAGATGTCGAAATGACACCCGAGAACAATAACACAATGACGCTTGGGAAACAAATCCATTTGGCTGTTATTATGATCTACAAATCAACAGCTAAACGAAAGAGGCTATAATTGAAATTTCAAAAAAGTCCAATATTCATCATCAGTCATCGAGTAAATAGCCCCTTGTGGCATATTCTTTATGTCATGTTTATAATATTGTGTGACAGGCATCTCATATAGAGTATGGAAACAAAAATGCAAATGCTGATTAGATCAGCTCAAGTTTCATATACCTTATGTTTCTCATATGAATAGAAATAGCTTAGTTTGAAAATCTAGTGAACTGCCTCCCTAGACAGCATTTTAAGGCATCATATGCACACTCTTAATGCAAAGGCTGTTTCAATAAATGCAATCTAGTTCTGCCTCTTAAGATATCTTAATTTGGCCAGAGCAATCTGGAGAGCAATCCCAAAATCCACTGCAATCAGCTAAGTCCGGAAATAAGTCCAGTGAATCAGGAAAAAAATGTTGATTGTTAGTATAATTTATTTTAAGTATGGAAAAGTATTGATAAATCTAGTTAATAATAATAATAATAATAATAATAAAATAAAATAAAAACTTTTTAATAATAATAATAATAAAATAAAATAAAAACATACAGCAAATTTTATTTAGTTTTTTTGTTTTTTTTGAATGTAGAGTCTGGGGTGTTTAAATGTATTGATAGATTGATTGTTTGTTGGGTAATATTATTTTAATTTAAAAAATACCTTTCAGTTTAGGGTCAGTACGATTTTTGAAAGTATGTGCTTATTTGATTGAAGAAGAAAAAAAAACAGTAGTTGAATATATTTTCAAATGTTATTTATATCATGTAAAAAAAATGAATTTTCAGCAGCATTCAGAAATCATTCCAATATGCTGATTTGATTCTAAAGTAACATTTTGTTGTTATTTATGATCAATATTTTTTTGTGGAAACTATGATTTTAATTATTTGATAAATCCTGAAAGTTTTTGTAACAATGTAAGTCATTATTGTCACTTTAGATCAATTTAATGCTTGCTTAATAGAAAATTTAATTTATTTGAAAAAAAATAAAATAATAATAATAATTCTTACCATAAACTTTTAGACATTTGTGTATTAGTTGACACTTTAATTATGTTTAATTATGTATACCCATTTGCCTTTATTTTTAAAATTTTAAATTACCTTGGTGTCATCTGACACTCACTCAAAGTTAATCTGGTAAGCCTTTATATATAATGCATTATAAATGTAGTTTTAATGCATTAATTATGCCTTTTAATGCATTGTATGATCTCATGAATAATTGTAACCACTGTTCTGATGCATTAAAATACATTTTACACCATTAGAAAGTATAATCTATTAAAACACATGACAAACTTTCAAATATTGTACTGCATTTGAACTTTCGTTACTTTTACTAATGAAAAGATAAAATGCATTACCAAGTACAATATTAATACATTTATAATGTGATATACATTGAGATTTTAATGTAGTGTTCCTGTTAATCTTTTAAAAAATTGAAAAACACAGTTCAATGTAATCTTGATCAAATCTCAATGTAAATTTCCATTTGGCCATTGTTTATCGGCCATAATATGAAAATAATAATCAGGTATTATAAAACAGAACATAATGCCTTTGTAGAGTGCTTCACATGTGCATTGCAGTTGCCTTAGAAAGCAGCTGCCTATGTAGACAGTATAATGAAGCAGCTCACTAAATTTTGGAACAGCGCTAATGTTAGAGGGCAAACAGACTATGAAACACACACACACACACACACTCCCTCATAGAGCTGCGGGACACAGGGGCACAGACACACTGGAGGCAAGCAAGGAACCGAAGATGCCCCTAAAGACACGGTGAAACGATAAACGTCCAATCGTTACCCCCTTCACTTTCACAGTCTTTTCTACTTCACTTTGTTTTCTTCTCTCCAGACCTCCCCACCGTTTAACCTTGTTAGCGTCCTCGATACGTCTGACCCTAGCTTCCGTCTGTTATTACAGTTACATGGCTAAATCCATGTTTAATTCGATTGGGCCATCATCGGTGTGCTCACAAATCCCATTCCCAGTTAATAAAACCCGTCTCATTGTGTCGGACCCCAAACAGATTTTGCCATAAATCCAATTTCAACCCACTATTCTCCACTCAGACTCACACTCAACCTCGATTTGCTTTCTTTCTCCATCTTTTCTCTGAAGTTACGTGTCATAATTCCATTATGCTTGACACGGAACCAAAAACGGAAGACCAAAAGATAATTGGCAACGTTAGCCATGTGAAAAATATTGGGATTCCGTCGTCTCGTTATTTCCACATTATTTCTCCTGATCTCTTCACAGGCTTTATCTTTTATACGGAGGATTTTATTGGTAGAGAGAGACTGGAAAAGCGGATAGACGGAGCAGCTGTCTCCCGGTAGCAGGAATGGATGCTGTCTGGGCTCTGGGTATACAGAATTAAATTGGGCGGAGATGAGGCCTTGTTTTGCTTTGCATTGAGGGAAACTCATTTCCTCTGGGGAACGTTGGACTGTTTGAGTGCTATGCATGAAGTAGACGAGGGATTTACAGATCCTCTCAGTCGCATAGCTTCCTTCTTTCAAATCAAACTTCCACGTCTCCCCACCAGCAATACACAACTACATCTCTTGTTTATGTATCGGTGTAATCTGCTGTGGAAGTGTGACCCGGTGTCCTTCTGATAAAGAGGGGCCGTCTGCAATAACAGGATGAATAGTGGAGCAATTGTCTTAAAATTGCCTCTGGCAGCCCAGATGCATCTCTCTTACTCTTGCTTTCAATCTGGTGCCTCTTCCTTTTTTATGTGTACGTTTATGTGTGCTCTCGTGAAAAAAAAAGTTGTTCCATTTGTAATCCAGGGCTGATAGCTACTGTGAGCGGATGCTGTGACAACATGCTGTTGTTGATTGCAATGAAAGCTGAACATTTAATTAATTTCTTATCATTTTTAATTCTCTATAGAATTAAAAGAAGATGCTTTAAAAAGAGTCCTAAGCCTTGAACTAAACCAAACAACTAAAATGAATCTGTTTGATTCAAAGGAGAAAAGAGAAAGAAAATTACTTTCTCCTGCAAGCTACATATTTGCAAAGCTTCATGGGAGTGGGTGGTCACTGCTGAACACTTTTGGGGTGTTTTTCTGTTTCCATGGTAACAGTTACTTCTCTGATTGGTGTATCTTTTCTTTGGATAATGGCAGTCTATTTTTGTAGAATTGTAAAGAAAGGTTTTTTTCTGTTCCTTTTTTCACTTTATTTAATGCCTTGTGGTTTCTATAGAAATAAATATTAGAGTTTATATTTTTATTTTAGAAATAAATAATTGTATAATTATAGGTTTGTTATATGTTTATTTTTATTTTTATTTTTTTAAATGGTAGGTAACATTATCTGTCTGTATTTGTTTGTTTGTTTGTTTGTTTGTTTATGTTTAGAAGTTAATATTTGTATTGAGCAAAGATGCATTAAATTAATCAAAAGTGACAGAATAACAAATATTTTTATATTCCTCTTGATTCTTTCATGAATAGAATATTACAAAAAAAAATGCATTTATTCATTAATTCATTCACAATTTGAATATATAAGGAGTAATGGCTGCTGAAAATTCAGCTTTGGTATAATTCCAGGAAAAATTACATTTTTAAATGCATTAAAACAGAAAACGGCTAAATAGTAATAATATTTCACAATATTACTTGCTGACCTCAAACTTTTTAACAGTACAGTATATGTGACCCAGGACCACAAAACCAGCCAAAAGGGTAAATTTTGCGAAATTGAGATTTATACATCATCCGAAAGCTGTATAAATAAGCTTCCGTTTGATGTATGGTTTGTTAGCATAGAACAATATTTGTCCGAGATACAACTATTTGAAAATCTGGAATCTGAGGGTGCAAAAAAATAAATAAATGAAAAAATAAAATTTAAAAAAATCTAAATAATGAGAAATTCACCTTTAAAGTTGTCCAAATGGAGTTCTTAGCAATGCATATTACTAATCAAAAAATAAGGGTTTTGATATATTTATGGTAGGGAATTTAAAAATATCTTAATGGAACATGATATTTACTTAATATCCTAATGATTTTTGGCATAAAATAAAAATCAATAATTTTGACCCATACAATGCTTTTTTGCTATTGCTAAAAATATACACCAGCAACTTAAGACTGGTTTTGTGGTTCAGGGTCACATTTATAATAACGGAAGTGTGCTCTGACAGAAAGGACCTAGTGTCCTTTTCCTGGCATAAAACAGCATCTGTCATATAAGAGAGAGAGAGAGAGAGAGAAAAAAAAAAAATCTCCTGGGGCATAATTTAATATTTATGACTTCTGATACAATTAAGAATTGCATGAATATTCCCTATGTGTCTCTCTGAGTGAGGTAATATGATTTACTTCTGGAACATCGGAGAAAAAAAACTAATTTTGAAGATCACTTTGTAATTGGGGTGGAGGAAATGAAGATTCCAAGTGCAGGAAAACAAATTACCTTGTTACATGATGATTCACTGAGCAAGAATTTGAAATTGGTGTCTGTCCAGCCACCTGACAGACAGGCTGTAATTTATATGACAATGTGAGTACCTGAGCTGTCTTTTCCATATCTAAAGGTTGGTGGAACTAAAACTAATCACATAGAAGCATCTGTGCTGAAAAACTGACGTGGGACCTCTGTTTGAAGTCGCCATAGCAGCCCAAATTTACCTGCCTGTTTGCAGAACTTGAAATTGCTTTCTTTTCTTCTCTTCCACTCTATTTTGGCCACTTTTACTTTCTAACTGTCTGACTCTGCCTATCATTTCCCCCCGACCCACTCCAACACATTTCACTGCTAATGCAGGATCTTCTTACACTTACTTCTTCTTTCTGTCGATGAGTTGCACGTGGTTACTTAAGTGCTGCCAAATTGCCATCAAAGTCTGATGACATCAAGAGATGGATGTTTATTGATCTATGTTAAAGAACAATGTTAAAAACGTGCCACCACCTGGCAAGCACTACTCTCATTATACGTTCGCTTCATTCCAAGTGATTACAGGAGTATCATTTCTTTGATTTCTGAGGCATCTTAGCATGTAGGAACAGTGCAAATTTAAAATGGACATTTTGGAGAACGATGCTACCCACGTTCTCTACTTTCTGAAAACACTCCTGTAATTAGTTCAGCCTGGCATTCTTGAGGACGCTCTGACATCCAAGCCGTGCAAATGTGACATAAGAGTGTGGCAGTTCATTTAAAGTCCTCTCAGCGTAGACAAGCGCTCTCAAGACTGTAGCTCACCGTGTCTTTTGAAAAGGTCACTGCAAAATAGCTAAGCATGGGTTATAGACATAGAGTACAGTAACTGGAAACGTTGTCATTGAGCGTTGTATTCATACACGGCATTTAAAAATACAGCAGTTGTTGTTGCCCACTTATACGTATATCTAGTGTTAATACCAACACTCTGATATAATGCTAATACCTACACTCTAATACGCTAATACCTATTAAAAAAATAAGGGCTCTTTATTGGCATTGGTGGTTTCATGAAGAACCTTTAATATGGAAATTTTCCATTCCACAAAAGTTTCTTTATAGTAAAAAAAAAGTGTCTTTAGATATTTAAAATGTTTTTCACACTAAGGAAAAATGGTTCTATTAAGAACTATTTACTGAAAGGTTCTTTGAGGAACCAAAAATGGTTATTATCCACCTTTTTAATGCAATGAAGAAATAAAATCTCTCTTTTTTTTACCTTATATAATATACAATTAAAGTGCAATGAAGAAACTTTTGTAATTGACCACAAGAGGGGCGCATTTCCAACAATAACAAAGGCGAAGCTTGATGACGCTATGAAGCAGGTGACTCATGGGAGATGTCGTTTTTAATGCGTTTTCACCATAGCAATGTTTCTAAATTGGATAAACTAATCATGATCACGGATGAGGTAATTTATTCGTTTTTGTATTACCTGTATATATGATCGTATTATTTTATGTCATCATAATTAATGAACTGCAAGGAACGTGAAATGTTATACTATATTATCCCGTTACAACTTACAGCTATTTGTTAAATGATTTTGTTGGGTTAATGTTGTGCAGTGTTACGTGTTTATGGTTAATGCCGTGTTGTTTAAACGTGTTCAAAACCAATCGTTCTAAAAGTAAATTTGAACGAACATTTGCAAGTAATGACTAAATATATTTTTAACAAAAACATATCCGATTGTATTTAATTGTACTGCCATAATCTCGGTCACCACACGTGATAAAAATCCCCTTACCTTAGTACACAAAGAGCAATATAACTTACGTTTTTACCTGGCACTTCAATACTCACCAAAGAGTTATCGTGATCCATAGCAACAACAACCAAACCATAGGCGCAGCTATAACATAACCACCACTTCCGCATTTGACCATGTGATATTCCGGTGTGGTGGAACATCATGAAAAAAATTATATAGAGCGGGACACATTGCGTCACTGAGAGGCGACATAATTTTTTCCGGGACGGCCAGTTATTTAAAATCGGAATTTCTCTGACATAAAAAATCTTTGGAGACTTTTGAGATATTGTAAGTACAACAACTGGAGGAAAATATATCACACTGTGCAAGTTATTTTCGGAAATTTTATTACAAAATTCCTATATTTGGAGCTTTAAAGAGAAAGTAACAAAAAAAAAAAAAAAATCGAAGCTCATCACAAGTAGCTTTTCCACAAGCTGAGGTAAAAACTAATATACAGAAGGTGCACAGTATCATATGAATACAAAACACCATCATGGTAACACATATGGCACAAAAGATGTACAACAAACATTAATTTAACAACATAAGATGTAACATAAAACACTAATGTACTTAACTGATAAGAAACATATTTTTTAACAATATATTTTTTATATATGTATATTTATTTGTGAAGTATTCTTGAATGTCAGTTTGTTTTTTCAATGTAATTTTTATTCTTTTTTTTTTTAGCCATATATAATAAGGGAATTTACCGTTAACCAATTAACTGGATTTTAACATAGCATTCTTGCAGTCTTTTACTGTTAAAATTACTAGTATTACTTTTTTTGCAAGCTGACAGGCTGATTCTAATATTTATTGCATTAGTATATATATCCACAAAAATATTTGTGTGCATATCCAGAAAAGAGATCAGCCGAAAAAATACAAAAAACGGTTGAACGGCCATCAGTCTGTCCAAACTAATGTCAGCCGGTGCATCCCTTAATATCACAGTCATTTTTTACAGTATAGTAACACTTTGCCTGACTTACAAGTGCCATGTTAAGAAGGCCCTATGCACAGACCACACCCACTGCCAAAACGAATCATTTCACTGTCCAGACTAGTGTACGTCACTGTCAGCAATTACATGCATAATAGCCATAACAGTTTCCTGCTCAACTTTTTAATGGGATTTAAGCCATCGAAAAAGTGTTTACTTTTCCATTTATTGCATTTTTTTTCTCACCTGCGAGAAAACAGTGTTAAACGCGCTGTATATACACACTCGTAGCAAAACGTAATAGCTTTTTACTCCAGAATGTGTATATGCACTCATTTGCACTCACAGTAAGCGATCGTCTGCTATGATCAATCCAGACATGTCTGCTCCATCAGCGCCGACCACATAAGTTAATAATGTCCGACTGGCCTGAGTGATGGAGGGTATTAGACGTGTTTGGGAGAGCCTGGCCGGTAACACAAACACTGGAGGGACTCGCCGCAGAGCATCTATACGCAGGACCATCTGCTGAACGCCAGAACAGGTGCAGCGCTGCATCCTGTAGTGAGTTAATGACTGTAATCACAAGCAGGATCCAGACTGAGATTCTAATCTACGCCACATGGCGGATCTGTCTCCTCTCAGACAACAGGGTCACTTTGTGATGTCATTACGGGGTCCACTGTGGACAACCTCACACCGAGAGGTGCGCCTCTTTTTCTTTTAGCTTTAACGTCGCAGATGCTCAGAAAACAAATCATCCTGAGAGACATTTAAATGTTTAAGCACGACAAATATTTCGGTTATTAGGAGAAATGCCAAATGTAGAAGTCCATTAACTTCACGAGGGAGTAAGAGGATGAGGGAGAGCGCGAAACAGCAGCTTGGGAATTATTTGCATGAGGAGAGGCGATATAAAAGACATTAGCATTTTGTTTTCTCAAGTTTCCAAACAAACTTGTGCATGCTAATTTCCAGGCCTGTTTATAGAATATTCTTTTATGGAGAGTTTGTGTATCCTCCATGCTAACAAGAAAAATCAATGGCGAACAAGTGCAAGCAGGAAAACAACTTTTTCAGAATGAGAACCCTTAAAGACCCTCAGAAAGATCTTGAGATGTGAGGCATTTATGTTGCACTTGAAATAAGTACGCATGGACTCTTGTAGGGCTTGATTAGAACACAAAGAAAAATGCAAGTGCAACAATATAATATAGTGCACAATATGAAAAAGGAGCAGAAGGCTGAGATGCAACAACCAATTAGCAGGTGTGTTTCATGTATTATCAAAATGTCTAATTCTATAATATATATATATATAAGATGTGTGAGATGAGAAGAAGGATTAGATGGTGTGTTTAATTTGTTATCAATATATATATATTTTTTTTTTTTTTTTTTTTTTTTTTATATTTTTTTTTTTTTTATTGCCACCCAGCAAGAAGCTTATGTCTAATCTGTTTGGCTTGGCATCTAATCAGATGTTTGTGCCTTAGGAGTACTTGAGAGAAGTGTTTGGGTGCCGGGTTTCTATTTAGAAAGGCATTTTATTACTGTCAATGATAAAGAATATCCGAGATGAAAAAAATAATAATATGTAAATCTGTTTTTTTTTTTTTTTTTTTGAAAATGTTAAGTTATATAGCCACTTTAGTGCAATTTTAAATTAAGACAGACAGACAGACAGACAGACAGATAGATAGATAGATAGATAGATAGATAGATAGATAGATAGATAGATAGATAGATAGATAGATAGATAGATAGATAGATAGATAGATTTAAAGAATCATTTATTGTGACAACAAAATGACTTTCTGCATGATGTTTATGCCCTCACTGACTTTGCTTTGGCTGGCTTTTTTCCCTAAATATTCATATATTTATTTTAAATTGCTTCAGATCTTGTTTTAAAAGAAGGGAAAATTATAAAAAAAAAGATTACTTTAAAAGATTATGGATTAAATAAAACGATTTTTTTTCTTACTCTGAAAAGTTAAAGCACCTGGGTATTTTTATCTAAATTTAAGCCCGACAAAAATCAAAATTTGTTATGAATTGCATGAATGTATTTTTGAAAAAGTAAACAGTAAGCACCATGCCTTGTTTCTTTGAAATTCACTTGCAGGAAGTCATGACAGATTGTGCACAACCTTGATCATTAAAACTAATTTAAAGTAGCTTGAGTGATGACTTGTGTCCCACAGTGAATATTGGGTTGCAAATAACACTTAATTGGACTGGGTAAAGGCACAAAAATCAGAAGGGTAATATAAAGACAGAAAAAGTCTCAGTAAGTTACAGTTTTATTTTTATGCACTTTACTTTCTTTCTTTTTTTTCTTTTCTTATTTAGACAGTGCTTGTTACATACAGTCCCCTTCACACAAATCTCTCCCTTCTCTCTCTCACACGTTTCATTTATTCTCCTCTCCAGCTCTATCTGCCTCCTTTTCTATTTTCTGTAATCTTGAGAAAGGTGTCAGCGTCTGTCATCAGACAGTGTTGCCGGCCGACATCTGACACTGCCCCAGGAACATAGTCAATAAAGCTATCTAATTGAGTGCCACTGGCTGCTGTTTATTGACAAAATAAGACCTGGGAATTAGGTGCGTCCCTGCTGCGCACCCCAAGCAGCCACCTTTCCAGCGTTCCGACAGCTGTCCACTTTCAATCCATCAAAAGCCCATCTCGGTCCTCCAGGTGTCAAAGGATAGTCATCTGACTGCAACTAAAATAAACACGCACTCAGTTTGTGCATGTGAGACACGGAAGCAGCAGGAATAAGGGGCCGTTCACACCGAATGCAATTTGCATTCCTTTTCCATTGTTTTTATATCTAAACATGCACTAGATGGATATGTTTGACCATTGCGTATGCACCTCATGTCTTTTGCAGCATCTCATGCATGACACAGCATTTTAAAAACACAGTCAAGTTGAACGAACTTTTTAAAAGTCTAAACCTAAATCTAAACCTTATATTTTTATTTTTATTTCACTAGGCAGCAATTTTAACAATTACATTTATTCATTTAAAGCTTCATGCTAAGTTTTTAAAAAAAAGTTGTTTGATGTGATTGATGTATTTTTTATTTTATTTATTTTTTTTTTTTAGCAGAGATATGCAAGAAAAAATTCCAACTTAAACTTTTGTAAATCATGAATGCTTTGGAGCACAGACTGGGAAGATACTATGTTAAAGTTTTATGTGAAAAAATTATTTCCAAAACATGTTTTACTACTAAGAAATAAGTCATGAATTTAATCTAATTTGTTTTTGTAAATTTGAGATTGATCTCTCAAAAAACTAGCTTTCAGTAAGATTTTGTTTGGGCAACCAAATTTTTCTACTAGGTGAAATTCACTACCCATTTATTTCCAATGTGGCCATTTTAGACTGCAAGGATTACAATTGTGACTATTTTTCAGAACCATTTATGGACTTTTTGGATTGCAAGTGTTACTATTTTTAATATTTTTTTGAACTTTTTAACTTAAATAAAAAAAAATTTATGGTTAAATAAACAGTGGTGATGCAGTGATGATTCTGAAATGGAGGATGGCAAAAATGGATGGGAATGAGGAAGCAAAAAAATAAATAAATAAATAAATAAAAAAAATTTAATTGGTTAAATTTAAAAAATATGTTAACAAATATGTTAACAAAATATGTTTTCACAAAATGTTCAAACTACAGTATGTAATATTAAAAAAATGACCATGACACACAGTTAAAAGGATTATTTCTGCTTTATAGTGACAACAAAATGACTTTATGCATGATATTAATGCCCACACTGACTTGGCTGTTTTTTCCCTCTAAATATTTCTATATATTTATTTTAAATTGCTTCAGTTTGCATAGGTCCGATACTTGCGCATTGCAAATCTGTGACTTCCAAAGGTTCCATTTCCATTAGTATGTTACCTTAGTATGCTGCTCAATAGGTTTAGGAAGAAATCCATTAAGTGAGAGAGAGCAAGTGAATGTCTGTTTGTATTCTCATGTATGTGAGCTGGCCCTCATTTCCTGGGCTGCTAACATGACAGCTAAGCAGCTCTTCAGAACCAGAGGCATCCTCTCCCAGAGCTGTGGCAGCTAATTGATTAACACTGCCACTTATAAACACAATCTCAGCATGCTGCAAGTGATAAGATTCCCTCGGCTCCATCTCACAGCACCTGCCTAATGAGGGGACAAGCTAAACCACGGCCCAAACGAGGACAAGACGAGACGAGACGCCGCCATCCCCTATCTGTCACCCTGGAAAGCTCTTATCAGCTCTCTTTTATTCTCCCAAATTAACTTTAATGCTGAGATAAGCAGAGGGGGCTCACATCTGCATTGGCACTGTTAATTGACTGTTATCACCTCACCGGAGTTGAAGAATGGAGCAGTGAAGGAGCGAAAACCTCCTCTTTTTCCCCTTCAACTCTACACCGCTCTGCCATTTCATCAGTCTTTTCACTTCTCCACCCGTCTTCTTCCTGGCTCCTCGAGCCAAGGGCAGTCAGAGATGGTGGGAGTGATTGGGAATGGTCTTGGAGACAGAGAGACAATCTGGTTGCCATGTGAGCACTTGTGACAGTGATGTACGAGCGAGTCTAACTTCTGATAATTCGTCACTCACAGACACAGAGAGGTCCATTAATCAAACGCAGCACAGTCAAGCTGCCGTCTCCACTAAAAACCCTCACGGCAGAGGTTTAGAAGCGTCTGCAGCAACCTGTGATGGTAGATCTGGTCTTTGTGGCGTGTTAAAGTTTCTACTGGTCATAAATCAGTGGAAACAAGTATAGTTCCAGTAGCTGAGCGCAAATGTACATACTCACTTCCAAGTTGTTCCAAACCTGTATGAGTTTCTTTCTTCTGTTGAGCACAAAACTAGATATTTTGAAGTATGTTGGTAACTGAACAATTGATGGTAGCCATTGACTTACATAGTATGAAAAAAAGCATACAATGGACGTCAATGGCTACTGTCAACTTTTTGGTTAACCACAGTCTTCAACAAAAATATAATTTGTGTTTAACAGAAGAAAGAAATGTATACAGGTTTGGAACAAGTGGAAGGTGAGTAAATGATAACAGATTTTTTTCTGATCTGCCTCGGTTGTTGCAAGTGTAGTAAACAGTGTCACAAGTCTATAGTAAACAAGGGATTCAAATTTTAATTTAAACCTGGAAAAAAATATTTGGGGGTTTTGTAAGATTTAAAAGAAACTTTAAGTCAACATAAAACATTGAAATAAAACTTTAAATTGAATATATATATTTTTTAATTATTTAATTTTATTAAGATTTTTTATTACATCTGCACTATGACACAGATCAAACCCCTCATTGAACTTGTTGAAAAGTTAGTTGCAAGAACATCAGTCTATTGAAGACTTATAAAGAGAAAAGTAAACTGAGTGCCTCATCTTTGGTAAGAAGAATCTCTCTCTGTATTTGAGAAGATCTGATCCAATATGGCCCATATATGTCAATGTCATTGCACTAGTAGTTCTAGATTAGGTCATATTTCATACAACCCGCTTGAGGGTCGTATTCTGTAATTAAATGTGATAAATGATCAGAGGAATGTGTTGAGATCCAAACAAGCATATTTTGCACCTACAGTTCTGAATGCTGAATAGCAGATTCTGCTGCCATATGTTCACATAACCGTCTGGTACCGCAGAGAAAAATATGTTTCCAGAGTCATTATTACTGAAGTAATGATGCTATACTGAAAGCAGACATGCATTTGAAGATCTTGGGTATTTCTAGCTCCAGGGCACAATTTACAGCTGTATTGAAAATGCATTTTAAATTCAGTTTCTGAATTTGAATTATGGTATTTAATTTTGTATTAAGTTTGTGTTTTTGATTTATGGTAGTATATAGGATAACATAAAGCGGACAAAAGCCTTATAAGTCGTGCCTAATGGTTCATAGTCGGAACTGCAATTTTTAAAAAATAGACAGTTCTTTCTCCACTTTCAATACCATGACTTAGGTTTGCTTGACAAATCGAACCCCCAACTTATTTGAAAGATGGCTCTGCAAACAGTGTTTCACTGCTCTGTGTGTTAACTTCGGATGGGATGGATGGATGGATGTATGGGTGGACTTGGATGGATAGATTCATAGATAGATAGATTTGAAAGATCTGCGAACAGTTTTTAAAGAACTTTCTGATGGATGGACCATAGAACTCATTACACAACTCAGAACTCCCTCCCTAATAGATAGATAGATAGAACTTTCTGCTACCACAACTCATTACCTTGCCGTAGTAGAGGATGATTTAGCCTAAAAGAGCACTGGAAATTTCTTCAGAGGCCCTGGGAGGGACTCGATCAGTCTGCTGCTGTCTCATTGAGAATGCCAGCTCATTTCTCAGGCTCGACTCTGTGGTTGGAGCCTGTGTGCCATTCCTGGTTCATTCTTATGCACTTCCGTTGCCAAAGAGCTTGTCAGCTGTGATGAGGTAGAGCCTGAAGTATTCCTGGCCTCCATTTTTGCTCAGAAATTTCTCATGGTAGTTGGCAAAGGGTGGCAGGGAGGGAAGGAGACAGGCTTGATTTGATGGACTCCAGTCTCTGAAGAACTAAATTATACAGGAACAGATGCAAGTGCAAGTGCAAATGAACAGTGACGGCCACTTGGTTTCTATGGGGCATCAGAGTGCTTTTTATTGCACGGGGGGGTGAACTGAGCGAAATGCAAGGAAGACTGCAGATGTTTGGAGACAAATAAAAATCACAGTTTTCAGGCAACTTGCCCAAGCTCTTAAACTACTCTCCACTGTTTTAAAACTTCATTTTCTTCATGAAGTACAGTTAACTAAAGTTTGAATGGCAGTCTGGTTTTGTGTCTTCAGTCACCCGCTGCATGGAAAATCTGTCCAACTAGCTGCAACCTTGACTCATCTTTAAGGCATTCACGGTCAGACTGACCCTCCCTGGGAAATTAAATCAAAGGTATCTGCTTTTAACATCAATGTCCTTCCCAGGTTGCAAGAAATTGTCCTTGTGCTTTAGAGTCAGATCATGATTCATTTATTGTCACTTGCATGTTTGTGTGGTGTGGTTTTATGAAATACTGAAAACTGTGAGCATGCATTATTTGTCCTTGATTTGATGGGAAAATCTTGGCTGCTCTGAAGGACAGTTACTGTTGGAACTTATCGCTATTTGCCGTTGTTGTTCTGGCTCAGATATCAAACTGCTGGATGTGGATTCAAGCCATCTGTGCAGGAGACACATGCAATCTCCTGATCTACTCTTAAAGCTGCCATTTTGTTCTAATTAGCAGATAAAAGTGCATTTCCGGAAGGAGTTCCACAATATATATATTTATATATTTTTAGCACCAATTACGTTTCTAACTGAAATTATGTATTAGCCCTAGAATGAATGACCAAAAATATCCACACTAATGCGTAAAAAGGTCAAAATCACTCATTCGAATCAATGGTTTTCTTTAAAGAAATAATAAATTATTTTTTAATAATTATATAAATTTGAAAAAAAATATAACAATAAAAAAATTGTTATTTATTACAGATTTATTACAGTTACTAAAACTAGAAGGTGTTTTTTAGAAAAATATATATATTCTAGGTATGTACAAGAAGCCCTTTGCCATCAAATTTAGCCTTATCTTGTCAACTTCTTGTGAACGACCATTTTACACAAATCAAATGATCACAAGATCTCCAGTGCTTTTTGAGAACAGCCGCATTAACTTGGAATGCGCAGCAGATGTACTTTTCTGCTGTGCGTAGGATTCAGAGAGAAAGTCTTTTAAATACTGTGCAGCTGAGACTACAGCGCTGGCATTTTAAAAGTGGGGCTGAAGCTGCGCTGGTATTTGAACACGAGTTAACATACTAAGTAGGCACTGCGGTAACTGAGCTGTGAATATTCATGGTTGGCTCTTTGCCATGGTGATGGCTCTAAAATCCCATTTTCTGAAGCATCATTTCATTAAGAGAGCAAATAGCTGCTCTAAAATCCAAAATTATTTGTAATTTCGTCTCTCGTTTTAAACTCATTTTCATTGTCAGTGAAGAGGCAGGCTGGTGCATCTGCCACATGCAATCACAGACAGAGAGGAGCGTGCAATGAGAAACTTAAACACTTTTGTCTAAGTGTGTGTGTCTACATGTGTTTTTGAGCCAATCTCATCATCAGAGCACAGTCTCGCCTGATTGGGCAAGGTGATGCTGACTTGAATAGGTAATCAGGCTTTAAGCATATGAACATGTTGAGGTGGCATGTCTACTTTTTACATGGAGAACTCAGCTATTCTTCTGTGTTTTTTATTATTTTGCATCAATTTAGCTGACATGACACTCACTTTTCTGGCAAATAATCATCATATTTTTGGTGTTGTTTTGCTACAGTGTAATTGGTCAGTCAAACAGCAATTTTAAGACCAAACTGAAGATCAGCTGGTAACATCAGCAGTGGACTGAACATGCAGGAGTAATCCTACTAATGGTGAGCACCTTGCCTTCCAGCAAATCAGCTAGGACAAATGGACGAACAATACCACGTCTAATTAATGTTCATGAGCCAGACTGATAAAGGAGGTCTGCAAAACCTGGAGAAAGCTTTCTTTCCGCATTTCCATTCATCTTTATAAACCTGCATGTACCCCCTGAAAGTATGCAGACTTCACGTTACTCACTAAGGTAATTAAAGTTTTAAATTCAGAATTTAGGTTTTTCTTGTATTTCATTTTCACACTAAAGACCCATGCCGTAGCATCAGCGGTGGACTGAAGGTGTGAGTGTTAATCCTACTAATGGTGAGCACCTTGCCTTTCAGCAAATCAGCAAGGACAAATGGCCGAACAATAGCACATCTAATTAATATTCAAGAGCCAGGCTGATAAGATTAATAAAGGAGGTCTATAAAACCTGGAGAAAGCCATCAGTTTGCATTCCCATTCATCTCTATAAACCTGCATGTACCCCTAAGTATGCATACTGCATTATTAAAGTTTTTAGTTGTGTTATATAGTATTAGTTTTTTTTTTCTAAGTGTTTCAGTTCATTTAGTTTTTAATTCAATTCCAATTTAAGTATTTTGTGCTGCCAAAGCTAATTAACTGATATCTTTTAAACAGCATTGTTAAATTTCTTAGCGGAACCTAATCTGCAAGTCATCTAGTTGAACTTTCATGTTTTCATGTCTTAAAATTTATATATATATAAAAACTTCTTTTTTAAACTTAATTAATACTTTTGTCCATCAGTTCAACACATTAAATTGTGAACTGTGTAAAGTGACTGTAAAGAGTTTACTGTTATGAAATTCTATTTCAAATTAACATTATGTACTATACATGATAGAATCCTAAATAAAAATAAGTAATGGCTAAGTAATGGCTGCTGAAAATTTTGCATTGCCATCACAGGAATAAATATATTACAAAAGATGAGCATAAGAATCTGCAAATGTTTAATAAGTGTTTGATCATAAAAAAAATAGGTTCCAATGACAATTTCATGCAAATAAAACAAAAAGGGCCTTGTTTTTAATTTGGGGGATCGACTGTGGCATTTACAGCAGTACCTTGTGTTGTGACAGACAATTTGTGTCAACACTGTTCACTGTGACTTTCAGTCTGGCGCATCAGTCGCATTGACGCTTGGGAGAGATTACAGGGTGTTCACACAGGACGTGTTCTCCCTTTCAAACAGCTAGACAGAGCACACTTGAACGGAATGGAGCTCTTGCGATGCATTTTTAAAAGTTTAGCTATTTTTAACTCGACACTTACCAAATCATGGGCCTTGGGCCAAACATCTCTGTCTATATATATACATATATATATATATATATATATATATATATATATATATATATATTATATATATATATATATATATATATATATATATATATATGAGATGCATTTTTAAAAGTTGAATGTAAACTTCTGATGTTTAATCAAATAAGTTCCCATGCATTTCATTTGTCAATTCAGTGAGTCAGTTTAGTGCATCTGCTTTGAATTGAATGAAGTGGCTTCTCATCTAAACAAGTTCATCATAATGTGTTTATATTAGCTTACAGAAGTCTTCAACTATAACCAGCTGTGTCATTTCTCTCTCTTCGAAACAAATCTCTTTTCCTCAGCATGAGAAGACCCTGCTAGATGAAACCAATCTCTTCTTTCTCACTCTCCGCGACACAAGATGGATGTACCAGCAGATAAAACAGCGGCTCACTTGTCAACTTATGGACTCCATGTATACTTCAAGATCCAGTTCCCTGTTTCTGTCATTAAATCTGTCCTGTTCTACACTCCATCCCTGCAACTTACAATGAAACAAACCTACAATAATTGGCACAGCCAGATCTCTGGTCTTTCACTTTCCTGGAGCTTCCCTATTTTTCCATTTCTTCCCTCGATGCTGTAGTAGCCATTGATATTTCCCTCAGTGTGACTGTGGGGTTATTTTAAAATTCAAACTGAATTCATCGGTGAGCCGGGCGATGACACTTTTTAATATCTGAGTGGAGGTTGTGCGGGAAATGTGAAGCAGAAGGCCGGGGTGAGAATTCATTACCCGGCCCCTTCGCTCACCAGCGCCAGCTGCTGCCTCGCACATCCCATCTCAAACCCCAAATTGAGCCCCATCCTCTGCATATATTCCAGCCCCATTACAATGTCAGATATCCAGTCCTGAGATGGTGCCTGCTGCTTATGCGATGTCAGTCACTAGACAACTTGCTTCAACAACTTGACCCCCATCTGCTCCCTCTTACCTTTTTATTCCTCTCCCAGGATTCATTGCTCATGCAGAACATGCTCTCACCTACATATTTATTTGCAGATAGGCCGGTGTGCAAAGCTGCCGTGTCTCCTCAGAGATGTGCTCCTCCTCGACTTAAATGTGATGTTGGGAGGCCTGAGGAGATGTTGATACTATGATTGTCTGGTGGCTAACGGTGTGATCAGCACTGTGGGTTAGATGTTTGACACACTGTCATTCATATATTATCACTCTCTTATCACCATTCTTCCCTTTCCAATTGTCACCAAGGGTGTTTTACTAAAAATGATGGCAGAACACAGAGATTGAAGCATGTTTCACAAGAGATATGACAACTTAGTGGCACATATATGAATGAGCCATAAGTAGCCTACAGTATGGACTGTTAACTAATACGAAGAATTGTCCATTCAGATTATTAATGTTAATAAATGTAAAGGAGGCCAAACTGACCAGACAGTGTATGAATTTAAGTTATTTGATTCTGTAATGTTCCTTTAATTATGTATGTATATATATATATATATATATATATATATATATATATATATATATAAAGGAACATACAGAACATTTCTTGCTGCCTTTATTTGATCAAGAATACAGTAAATAAAATAAAAAATATTACATGTAAAACAACTGTTTTATATGCCTATTAATAATAATTGATCATAATAATAATAATAAACTGTATTCCTCTGGTAGCAAAGCTGCATTTTCAGCAGCCATTACTCTAGTCTTCACTGTCACATAATCATTCAAAAATCATTCTAATATGCTGATTTGGTGCTCAGGGAACTGTTTGTTTGTTTGTTTATTAGGATTTTGTAATAGGATTCTTTCAAGAGAACAGTATTTATTTGAAGTAGAAATCTTTTGTAGAATTATGAAAGCATTTATTGTCACTTTTGATCAGTTTAATGCTTCTTTGCTGAATAAAAATAATTGAAGAAAAAAAAACTGTAAATTATATATTATATAAAGATAAAAACATGATACCTCTTTGGTGAAAATCATTAACTCATGTTGAAACCCCCCCCCCCCCCCCCCCCCCCACACACACACACCTTTTTTTTTTTAATAAGGTTGTGTTCATTTTTTCTTTCTTTTATCCTATTGCTATTACCACCAGTTTTTTCAAAAGCTATAAACCACTTGAGGCAAAGTGTTTCAGTGATATTCCCACAATAAGATGGTTTGTAATGCATAGCCTGTGTCTGATATCTTTAATATACATAGAACAAACACAACATCCTTTCCTATGCTGTGGTGCCAGGAAAAAAAAGAACAGGTTAAGATGGTTTGTAATGAGGTGTGTTGTGTATGATTGGGTTATTATAAATATGTGATTTTAAGTTTAATTTGGACTGAAGAGTGAGTCAAGTGCACACATGTTCTTCTAGTCTCATTACTGTGCTTTACATTGTTTTCCTAATCTAACAGTCCCTTTTTGTCTAAACCATGGTGATACAGTACATTCAGGGGCAAGACCTCTTTTGGCCACTTATTCAGGGCTTAGACGAAAAATGTAATGAGTTTCCATAGTTGTCTTGAAAGGTAATCTTAGTGTAATTAAAAAAAAAAAGAAGAAGATTGCCTCAGACCTTGCTGTTCCTTGTATGTATAAGCTCTATAAGCTTTAGCTGTTTTCGTAAAGCATGTAACTAGCAGGTTGTGCACAGCTCGAACTTGGACTGCAAAGACATAATGTTCTGAGAAAAAGAAAAGTACTCGTGAATGGAAAGTTTCAAAGTTTTGGTGAGTGTTCCATGGAATTTGAATTAAAAAAATAGAGAAGGGCAGTAAGACTTGAAAATAGAAGGTCAGTTCCTTAGAAAAGTACATATGACTACATCATAGAGAAACTTTATAATAGTTGAGCATATAACATGAGTCAAAGCAGGATTAATGCAGCTGCACGTCTTCAAGCAACGTGCAGTACTTTCATTTCTAAATGAATCGATTGAGTAAATGATTGACATTCTATGATTGACTCACTCATAAAGACAGTCACCTACAGGCATAACGTTGTAACCTGCAGAAAGAAAAAAAGTCCCCATATTAATGCACCGAGTGACAATCTGTATGCAACAAGTATAGTTGCAGACCTACCATGAGCTTTAAAGTTGGTAATTGATGATATATATATTAGCCTACCCGATGTATAGATGCTTCTCTGATTTTCATAAACCTTTTTGCTTCAGATCAAAGTCTTTATTATGATGTCAAAGCTGGTTGATTTTCTGTCTCCTGTGGAGAACAGAAAGTATTAAATGGTCTACAAAATAGGTTAGAGTTAAGAATAAAAGTGAGATATTGCATTTGAAGCTACATCCCTTAAAGGGGTCATCGGATGCTACATGCACTTTTGCAAGTTGTTTGACGTCACACAGACAGGCCCCTCCCACGATAGTTTGTTTCAGCACGAACTGCCATTATTTCAACGCCGGAGCAGATGTAGAGAAGAATGTCTCCTAAGTGATTGAGGTGTTTTGTTGTTAAATGTAATAATGAACATAGAAAGTCATCATTTACTCCTGACATCTGAGCCGCTGAAGACACAGTGGATTACATTTGTTTCTGAAGGGAATGCGCCCCTGATCTACCTAAATGTGTCTATCTTTGTGCAAATCATTCATGGTCCAGCTTCATCTACAGAAGTGAGTATAAGGTTTTTTAATGAATCTTTGCAAATCGACTTATGTGCTAATTAGCAAGTTATACAATGAAAAGTAAACAGTCTCTCTGAGAGCGGATCAGAAGAGAGGGGCGGGGTCAGCAGAGCTCATTAACATTTAAAGGAAAATGCCACAAAACGGCTTGCTCTAAAAAGAGCTGTTTTTGACAGGGTAAAAAAGGTGTTTTTTACACTACTACTGAGACATTTTAGCCTAACTATGTTACAGACTTTTCATTAAGACCCTAAAGAATCATATAAACTTGTGATATGTTGTGATTTTTAGGCCTGGAAATTGATGAAATCTTTGAGAGTCATATAGAGTCTATAGAAAATTTGTTGTTTTTATAACTAGGCTTAGCTCCAAAATATTTTACCAGCTATAAAGTGCTCCTTCTAGTTGTTGAAATATTTAAGATGTCTATAAAAATGTTTTCTCTGTGAAAATGATTTCTCTTCATAGAATGATTTTAAAAATGTGGGGTCTTGGTCAGCTGAAAAAGTGATGGAAAGTGGAAACCTTGACTGCTGTGTTGGTAAGTCTCTTTATAATACCTTTGCTTCCTTTGTTGCTGACTCTTTTGTTATCTTTGTGTTTCACCCTTATTTTGTAATAAAGAGCTGCAAATTGGGTTCTGCATCCCCGCTTTGAGCCTTTTGTTACACCTGCATTATGATGCATTGCTGTATTTACTGTGGAACACAAGAGCAATAATCACCCGGCCCACACACCCCAACAAGAAGTGCTGCTCTTTATGGGTTCTGCCTCATCAATTCATTCAGTGCTCTAATTTTGGCTTTTTTCTATTAAGTAAGATTGCACTAAACAATTAGGCTGCCAGTGTTTTAATCCACTCCATGCTCAGGCCTTGTTCATTTGTTTCTCTGCACGGATTCCTTGTATTTGAAGAACTTCCATTATCTGTTTCCGACACCTTTTTTGGCCCAGGAATGTGGCTTAATGGTGTGTTGTGATAGAGCAGTTTTTCTTGGCTTTTAAACAGGGCCGGTATGACTCCCTCAGCCCACTTAAGCTGTTGTTAAACCACTTGTTAAAACACTGTGTACTTTTTGTCTCTATTTTTGTAAGCTGGGGACAGTCTTTTCCTCTTGACCTGTCACGTATGGGCCTCTGAACCCTAATTAATGTTGGAAGCCCAGCTGCTTTGTCACTTATTAGGTCTCTGCTTAGAAACTGAAACTGCGTGCCACCTGCTTTTATGTTCTGATTCACACGTAAGGAAACATTATAGTGCAGTAGAGATAGGAATCTAAGAATTGTATAAATTTAATGTTTTAATGAATTGAATAAATAGTTCCTTAAAAATTCCATTATATAATATTTGTCAATAAGAAACTCTTTTATATATATTGCACTTCCAGGTCTGTTGCTATGAGGTAATTTTAGACTTCATCATACACAACAAACCAGAGTAAATGTACTTTTTTAAATTATTTTTTTTATGCAGACTTTTTATTATGGCAGGTTGCATAATATCCAATAACTGGTCATAGCTTTTTAGACAAAAAAAAAAAAAAAAAACATTTAATATGTCGAATGAACAACCAGTCAGAAACTACATTGATTTATCTCTCATGTACCTTAAGTGTGTACATTGGAAATTACATGTTGAGTCAGATTAATTCAACACTGCATGTCCACAGTGGTTCCTTAAAGTAACCTGTTTAGAAATTTAACTGATCATGTGAATGTTTTTGATTCATCAAAAAGAACCATTTTTTTTTTGGAAATCCATCTATACTGAGGCAGTGGAGGCTCAGTAGAGCCTAATAAATTAAACTCTAGATGCATCCCAATTCTGTTCCATTTTGTATTATAAATAGTAAGAGAATTTCGAAAAGAAGAAAGTGAACTTCAAATAACCAGCTGATGCACTTAAATAATGATAAATAATAATAATAATAATAATAATAATAATAATAATAATAATAATAAAAATAAAAAAATAAAAAAAAAAGGGAAGGGACTATTCTATTAGATTGTAGATAGAAGGTTGTTCCCTCTCCATTAGTGGAATGGTGCATGTTCTGGAGACGGTTTAGAATAAAAGCTAATCCTTGGTTCCCAACCCATCTGCTCCAGTAACATGTACCTCCTCTCTGAGTGTAATCTATGGAGTTGTCATACAAACACTAGGGTTCTGGTTGGTCGCCAGTCCATTCTGGTAGCAAATTCACTGATACACGGTGCACATCCATACAATCAAACACACATTCATAGACAGACATGCACATGATGTGCACATTCAACACACAAACACCCTAAGTATGAATCAGTCCAGGTGTCTTGCTCTGCTGGTCACAGTTTAATGAACACTGACACCACATTGAGGTGGATGCGGGCCAGGCCTGCTGGTGTTTTAAACATGAAACGCACTGTAGAGTGCCACAAGGAAACCCAGAAGCTCCTTACAGTCCTGAAGCAACTGTTAATATGACTTCTGGAATATACTATCGCTTTATTGACAAAGTACACTGAAAACTGTAAGTACTGTGGCATGAGTGATGTTTGTATCAATATTTATGTTGGTGTCAATAGTTTCTACAGTCTCAACAGATTGCAGATTGAATTCACAATAAATAGAAGCTGTTAATTTTCACTTGGCAAATGGGGAATTCTGCCAGTACAACTCTGTGCAGTATATTAACTTGATAGACAGCCTGGCAACGACTGCATTAATAGAAACTAACAACAATGCATGTAACTTTTCACAAGCTGTAACTTTTAAATAGCCTGAATGTCATTGTAATTCAAACCTGACTGGAAATGTGTTCCCTGTGGGAATTTATAAGCTGGCCTACTCGCAAATGTTACGGATGACTTAAAGCAAACCTATTAGGGTGCAAACGGACAACCCAGTTGGTCTATTGTCAGTACATGCTCATAAAAGCCTTCGACAGCCACTCTAATGTTAACTCCCGATTCAGAGATCAGCAAAATTTAAAGCGTTTGGGGAGTCATGCTGTAATTTGGCCAGAACAATCGGATGAAATAAACAGCGTGCCATTGCATCAAGGGCAACCAGAATGACTACACACTTGTCCAGGTGGGAAATAACCTCAGGCACACAATTCAAATTTAAAACTCAGCAGGTTCGCAGAGATGAAGCTGGAAATCTGACAGTAAATCTGCCCTGCTTTGGGCCCCAGCCAGAGATCAATATCTTCAGCGGGATGGGGGACACTCGGGAGGAGGTGGGATTATTCAGTATGGTTGATGGCTTTTCAGCTTGGTGATGGCAAGTAATTTGTGGTGCTTCAATGTGTAACCTGCTACCAATTAGAAATGACTGGAAAACTGGGCTTGGATATAGTTTAGTCCACCATGAGTGTGGTATGCTTGAATACTCAATAGACAATGGGCATGATTGATCAAATCATTTTCAGAAATCCAATATGCATAAATATAGTGCTTAGGTACTGGGATCTGGATAGGTGCATGACTGCATTGATCTGAAATAACATATAATTTGTATCAATTTGTGCAAGAGCCTGTGCTTCTCTACTGGCTTTGTCTAAAGTCGTTTGTACCCAAATGTATTTTGCTTGTTGAATCCTATATAGCTATTTTATCCTGCCTTATACATGCAGTTTCTGAACAAATGACTCTGATGAGCGATTTCGATGGTTCTTTTCAATGAATCAAAAACATGCAGTGCATGCAGTTACATTTAATGACTCTTATGAGCCAGTATTTTATTAATCAAAAACATACTGCATGCCCAGTAATTAATTACATTAACATGTAATTAAAGATGAAAACTTATGTTATTATTGTTTTCTTTGTGCACAAAAACTATTATCGTAGCTTCGTAAAATTACAGTTGAACCCTTGATGTCACATAGACTATTTTACCAATGTCCTTGCTACGTTTTTGTGCGATGATTGTGGTATTATCATTGCTGTCCATGGAGGGTCAGAGAGCTATTTTTTGCAAATTTTGGGGTGAACTAACCCTTTAATAATTATCTTAGTACTTGTAAAATTATAATTTATATTTGGGGAAAAAAGAAATACAATTTAAATTCCCCAGTATATTGCCATTATACTATATATGATTGATAGATCAATCAATCAATCAATCAATCAATCAATCAATCAATCATACATAAGTCTCATGCTCACCTAGGCTGCATTAATTTAATGAAATATATTAAAAGTTATATTGTAAAATGTAATATATATATTATTGTATATATATTACATTTTCCGCCATTTTGGAGAGTACCCCAGAACGTAAGCATGCGCGCACTGTCTACTGAACGCAAGCTAAGCTGATTACGTTAAAAAGGGCGCGCATGCTGAATGTAAACGATGCCTATTACATAAATTTACGGTTGAACCCTTGATGTCACATGGACTATTTTACTGATGTCCTTGCTACGTTTCTGTGCATTGATTGTGGTAATATCATTGCTGTCTATGGTCAGAGAGCTCTTAGATTACATCAAAAATATCTCAATTTGTGTTCTGAGGATGAACAAAGGTTTTACGGGTTTGGAACGACATGAGGGTGAGTAATTAATAACAGAATTTTCATTTTTGGGTGAACTATCCCTTTAATTGAACTATTGAGGAACTGGAATCTTTAAAATAACATTACAGGAGAACCTTCCAAGGACGTCTTGACAGACTTGCAATCAAAAGAGTTAAATTTTTCTCATGTTCAGTGTCCTATTCTGGAAGCCATGACAACAGTCGTCTGTCATGTTGATGTTACGGCATCTGACGGCATGTCACTGCTTTGTTCCTCTGTTATTTTCTGCAATATCAGAGTTATGGAACATCAAAAGAAAAACCTAACAAGCTTTCTCACTCCCACAACGTCTTGTGTTTGGGTTCACAGCCACAAGAGGAACAGGAGCAAAGGCTCAGCACGGTGTGAGAAGGTTGCCCTCAGGCAAGCGTGATAATGGCCTTGGTAATTGGCACCAGTGAATGAGAGGGTCCTGGCACGACTCTGAAAACCAGAGTTGAGACTAACCCCTGTGGATCTCAGTACTGCCCTTGAGAGGTTTTTCCTATAGGGGCATTATTAACCACCTCCATGAGACTGCAAAAGCTTGGAACACGGTTAAATATGAACTGTGTAGCCACAGCACGCATTTTTCAGTATTTTTTTTTTTTTTAAGCAAGTGGTGAACGTGTACTGAGAAGAAAATTCAAGATCTATGGTCGAATACAAGGAGTCTCATGGGCCATATCCACAAATGTGACTTAATTATGTTAGTCACCTGGTAGCCCCACCCACTTCAAACTGACCGGACTTAGGCTACATCCACACGAAGCCAGAGATTTCCCTATCCAATCTTTTATTTCCCTCTCATCTCAAGAAATATCTGCAAACACAAGAAACCACGAAACCGACTCAAAATGATGTAGTATACATGTCGGATCAGTACGTGATGCTGTAATTATGCCAAAGAGGTACACTAAAAATGGAGAAGAAGACGTGTGCTATGCGCATAAACCTTGCGCACTGTCAAACATGGAACAATTCATTTATTAATATGTGTTAACGTTAGTTAATAAAAAAATTAAATAAAAATTTGTTCAGTGATTGTTCATGTTGTTGTTGACGTAGTGGTGTCTGACTATGGGCGAGACGTGGTGTGATGACATCATAGTTTCTCAAAATATATGGATTGGCTGTACATGCAGACAGGGGAGGGGGGGATTCATTCAGGATTTTCTCATTTTATTTGTGATTATCTTAGTATTTTAGTAGATAGAATAAGTACGTTTTGGGCTAAATGAATTATTTAAGCCTCATAACCTCGCGAGTCACCAATAAATCCTTAACATGAGAGGACATGAGATCAGACCCGTCTGGATGAAATGCCAATATGATACATAATTTTTGTGTATTCAGCTAAATGCATCTCTGTGTGGATGGGGCCTCATAGTCCTGCTCCTCATTCATACTGAACAATAAACTTGGATGTGAAGAGATTGTGGAAGTTTAGAATTGGAAATTATGTGACAAATCCCTCAAGGTAACAATAGCATATGATTTCTGTTTTGTTATATTTTTGGTAACTAATTTATAATTTTATAAGAACATTTCAGGGAGGTTGTGTGAGATGAGAATTTAAAAATATGAATGTTTAATTGTGATTTTTAATTGTAATTCTGGAACCAAATATGTTTATTTTTAGCTCTGCACTATGTTGCAGATATGAGAGACTTGATGTATTTTGATTAATTCAATAATTAATTAATTAAATCACTCGCCTTTTTCTCAATCACCATGGACAAATGTTTGCAATACATTCACATTTATGAATTTAGCAATGCTTGCAGCTTACCAAAGAGGAACAAAAGCAATTCAGCAAAGAGCCATCAATATTCATAATATACAATGCCAGGTTTATTACACAGCTAGATTAGGAAGCAAACACCATTCATTCCCTCCATTTATTTTTAATGCTCTAAAACCAAATTTGTTAGTTTTCAGCTCTACAGTATGTGAGTACGAGAAACTTGATTGGCTGTATTTTTTTTTTTCTTTTTTTTTTTCTTTTTCGCCATTTGTAAGCATTTACCTTTATGCATTTATTCAAAGCAACCTACAAAAGCAATGAATCAAAGAGCCAGAAATAGATATAGCAGGTTTATTAGACACCTAGATTAGGAAGCAAGCTGAAACAAACAAAAACAATAGCTTGTTATCTTGGTCAGGACATGGTGTGCATTTACCAAACACTTTTATC
Source organism: Cyprinus carpio (assembly GCF_018340385.1). NCBI lineage: Eukaryota > Metazoa > Chordata > Actinopteri > Cypriniformes > Cyprinidae > Cyprinus > Cyprinus carpio. The sequence goes on from NC_056608.1 coordinate 20,609,341, forward strand.
CAAAGTATTTAAGACATATTCAGTTTGTTTGTTCCTGAATCATATACATTGCCAGGACACTGCTAGTGTCGTACTCTACCAACTGAGCTACAGGAACACAAATTGAAATGTCATACCTGCCACCAGCTTGTTCCATTAAGACTTTCAAGTAAACAGATTTATAACCAAGTCCCAAGTCACACTTGTGTAAAGTTTTCATCTGCACACTATCACACAGGGATTTAAAGAAGATTCTGACGTGTCTCTAGAGCTTTTATGAGGTAGACTGTATTCATGCAAATCTATCTGTATTTGCTTTTTAAGTACAGACTTGTTGTGTCTCTACAGGGAGCATCCCACCATAGTCTCTTTTTTTATCTCTCCCCTGGGTACTAGAAAAGTCTTGCTGTATGCACTTCGCTCAGCTTCAGGCAGAGCTGTTAATAGAACCCCTTGTGAATCAGCGTCTCTCCAGTCTACACTATCATTAGCCCTGGGGTGGGCCAGAGGGAAAGAGAGGGACTGTGGCACATCTCTTGTCATTTATCTTGTCTTTTTCTCTCTCACACTCATCTATTCTCTCTTCATGAGTCATTATTCCCCATCCACAGACACGTAGCTGGAGTGACGGTTGTTGTATGGGCATGCACAGAATATGATCAATAAAATATTGTCACCCAACACATCATTCTTCAATTGGTGTTCACTCAAGCCATCTGCTCTCTCTTACTCCTCAGTTTCCAGTTTTCTCTACATCCTGCACTTGCATTCATTCCACTCTTCCATTATTCATATTTGAAATGCCTTTGGTAGACTTCACTCTATTATTCCTTTTCACTGGCATGTTTATTCAGGGACAATATGGGATGAAGATAGACCACTCGTAGAAAATTAATGGAAGAATTAAAACAGTTAAAACTGCCTTTTAGATTATTATTTGTTGTTGTTGTTGTTGTTGTTGTTTTACTGTTTTTGAAAGAAGTCTAATCGAAGCTGCATTTATTTAATCAAATATTGTGATTGATCATATATTGTGATTGTATATTGTGAAATATTATTACAATTTAAAATAATTGTTTCTTTAAAAAAGAAAATGATGACGTCACATATGTTAAAAGCTGTAACCACCACAGACACTTTTATTTACCTAGGATGTTAAATTAGTCAAAACATACTATAAAATCAGTAATGTTAATAAATGCTGTATTTTGTTAATTCTCATCAGAAAATTCACGTCATTTAGGCATTCAAGCAGTCAGATATTCAGTTTAATCTGAAATTTCTAGCATGATCTTTTTTAGCATCATCAAAGCTAAATCTGCTGCTGTTTTTAAAGTAATATTGAGGCATAATGTTGTCAAGAAGTTGTGGAGATTTCAGTCTTTTACCATTTAAGAGCAGTGATTTTATCCTTTTTATTGAAAAAAAGAAGCTGTGGAGGTGTTGCCAAAATGGGTGCTGTGTCAACTGAAACTTGCTTTGAAAGAACATTTTAATTAACGTTTCTCTCATTCAACAGGTTTGTGAGTGTGGACTTCGATAATGTTATTCAGCAGCTGTAATTAAAGGAAAATGGTCTTATCAGAAACATACTTTCTCCTTCAGACACACAAACAGGTATGTTTAAGCAAAATCTGTAAATCCAGAGAGCCCTGATATCATCTACAGCGAGAATAATCCAGTCACTGAGTGATTAAATTCAAACCGATTGACTTTGCAAAGTGTCACAGTTCCAGAATTGATGAAACCTCCATCAATGGATTGAATACTCACTTCTGAGACACTGCTGGCCCAGAAGCCAATCACCTGAGTGCTTTTTGCCCTAGCAGGCAATTCCACAAGAGTATTCAGATCAATTTACCAGAGTAATGGCTTTGTCTGGGTTTTGTATGACTGTTTAATTTTTCACCCTCAACCAGCAGCGCTGCCCCAGATTTACAGTTTTCTGTACTAAGAGTCAATCCAAAGTTGGACAGAATCACCACTGACCCTGATTCTCTTTCTCTCTCTCTCTCTCTCTCTCTCTCTCTCTCTCTCTCTCTCTCTCAACATTTATCAGTTTTAATAAAAATGAAATCTCAGACTGTCTAGGGAGGAGATGTTAAGATGGCAGTGGGACACTGGCAAGATCACAGACAGAATGATAAAAGGGACTTTCTTAAACAGGATTTCTTGCACACTGTAGTGGCCAAGAAAACAAGTTGGTAAGTGAGAGCAGTTAGACACAGAGTTCAGACGGAATTTCTGTAAAGTAGAACTATAACCACCAAAGACATTAAGGGCAACAGGTCCTTTGAATATTTAGATATGTGGATGACTGATGGATTTTCAATGATTCTCAAAGTTTTACCTTCCCTAATCCTTCTTTGTCCATATGGTAGGAATGCATTTTTATTATTTTTCCTTGTTTGAATATCTAATAGAATTGGATACTGTACTACGATAATTTTTTTATGTTTTCTTCCACTAGAGTAAAACATCTGATCTAGTAACTAAAATCTTCTTGGCTCAAATCCTGCCAGGTATCATCAGGTTACTCCAAAAGAATTGATCCTGCAAAAAGTTTTATTTTGTAGTTTTGAAAGTCACTTTTGGCAAAAGCAACAGTGTTATTTTAATATCATGTATATACAATTATAGCATTTATTAACATTTTGAATTAGCTTTTATTTTTACATTTTGTTTTCATTTTAATATTTTTTATTTGTTTGTTTTTAGTAATAATTTTATGTGTTTGTCATTTTTCTTAAATTTTTAAATATTTTTAGCTTGAATTTATTTTTGTTTTAGTAATTTAAGCATGCATTTTATTTTAAAAACTTTAAGTTCAGCTGAAAGTTTTTGGAAAGTAAATTGTTGCTTTTAAACCTCCAAAATGTAATTATAAGTAACAAATTCACAGTGGGTATCAATGCTTTTGTGGAAAGTTCCATTTCATCAAGAGGAAACACATGGCAAAACTCTGTCTATATAATAAAATAATGCACAAGGCATTTTCATAGCTGGAGAATTTTCTCAATTCACTCTTCATTTTGGACCCTGCATATCGTTTGTGTTTGCTCTTTGCACATGGGGCACCAATTCATTTGAAGAAAAACAACAACAAGCGGAAGAAAGAAATTCATATGAGCTTGGAGCAACATAAGGGTGAGTAAATAATGACAGAATTTTCATTTTGGGATAAATTAACCACTAAAGCTTCAAAAGAATGGGAAAATCCCAAGTTTTTATATATATATATATATATATATATATATATATATATATATATATATCTAGAGAGAGAGAGAGAGAGAGAGAGAGTGTGTGAGAGAGAGAGAGAGAGAGAGAGAGAGAGCATGGAAATTGCTTATATCTTGTCTCATTTGTGGTGTATCCTGTGCAATTCATATCACTGACACACACACACACACACACACACACAGTAAAACCAAAAAGAGCAAGAGGCAAAATAATGCATGCGACTATTCAGTTTGACAGTAATATTCAGTAATTCACAAGAAAGATGACTTTGGGACATAGCGCTCAATTGCGCCAGCGTCCGCCGAGCTTCAAACAGCAGACTACTTTAAGCATAGCATGAATGTGTGCGTGTTATAAACAAACACGACTGGACGCAAACAGGCACCGCTAGACCTCTGATTCATGTCTGACTCCAGGCTGAATTGATTACAGCAGATGTCTGATTGCTGACCGTCCATCTGCTGCGGCCAATCTAAATTGCAACTCCTTCGAGAGTCTCGTGGCCCCTCCCTATTCCAGTCCACTGCTGATAAATCAAATCTCACCCCGTGATTCAGCCCTCTCTCTCCTCTGCCATGCCAACACAGGAAACGACTCACCATATCTTGGGCAATTTCCCCAGAGATTGAATTGAAGTGATTTATGAGTGGCAGGCATGGCATGCAGGACTCATGACTGCGTGGCGATGAATGTTTGTGAAGTCATGGAAAGCAGAGAATGTTCTTTGTGGGCATGAAAATGAACTGATTTGAATAAGAAAGATGTACGATATAATTTTTGGGCGCAAAATGTATATATGTTTTTGTGTGCTTTATTGCCATCTGCCTTTGAAAAATTTCAACCTCTGGAGAGTTCTGATGTTATGAAGCTTAACAGAAATTTGGAGGGAAGAAAACTTGGGACGAACTTGGGATTTTAGATTCTTTTGAAATTCTGTCATCACCTTCTCACTCTTAAAAAAAAAATAAAAATAAAAATTAAGAACCTGTATGACTTTTTCTCTATGCTGTTACAGTGAGGAGGATTTGAGCATTCAAGCCTTGTGCATTATATAAAGTCTTATGATTCTGACAAACAAACCAGAATGAATTGTCCTTTGCTGATAATCTTCATAGCCAGTGCATTTCCAGTGACGAGATCAGTCAGATTTTTCAATGGATCATTCTCACTGACTTTTTGTACTGAATCAAATGATTCATTAAAAAGATCAAAAAATGATTCATTAATGAATCAGACGCTTATACTTGTCTTATGAACTCACCAAGGATTTAGAACACATTTTTAGTGGGTAATTGCTTAAATTTTGGTCTGTTTGTCACACACAAAAAAAAAAATCATATTACTGCAGACAGATAAACAAGTCATATGAACTATTTTATGATTCATTTTTTTCATTCCGGAGCAGCTCTGGTCCTCATTTAATTTAATTTTTAAAAGAGTGTCTACTGACTTGAAACGACATGAGGGTCAGTAAATAATAAAAGATTAAATTGTAGCCAGCTATTTTTTGCACACTACCCGTCAATATTTCATTTGAGGTGAATTATCACAAACAAGTTTCATAACTGTTCAAGCATACATGGTGATACTCTTGCAAGCACTTTCTCAGATCTTTGAGTGAACTGATCTCAAGAACTGGATCAGTCTGATTCATGAATGGATCATCTGGACTGATTCAACTGATTCATTAAAATGGATCACACTCAAAAGAACGATTCATTCATAAATCAGACACAGTTACTTGATTTACAGTTACTCATGAAATCACAAAGAACTGATTTTCAGTCAGTAACAACTTAAATTTTGGCCTGCTTGTCACACAAATATATTATTTAACTTTAGAGGACTTTGAGTACAATCAGACAAGTCATATGAACTACTTTTATGATTCTTTTTAATCATTTTATAGTAGCTCTGGTCCTCATTTACTTTCATTTTCAAAAGGTGTCTAAGATATTTTTCAAAACTCCTTTTATGTTCCACAGAGGAAATATAAGCATACAGGTTTGAAACGACATGAAAGTGAGTAAATAATCCAAGTTTATAGTTTAGATGTCTGTTTTCTTCATGTAAACACACAGTATCCCTCAAACCTGTTCACTATTCCAGTCAATATTTCATTTGAGTTGAAAAATCACAAATGAGTTTCATACCTCCTCAAGCATGTTCATACTCTCGCAAACACTTCTTCTCTCGCGAAGATGTATTCACACACTTAGCCGTGCTATGAGTTGTGACAGGTGAGGAGAGGAAGTGTGACGTCTTCTGCAGACGATCACCTTAGCGCCACTCATTAGGCATTGCTGAGGGGGGGATCTGGGGGTGCTGCTGGGTATAAAGCAGGAACATTACTCACACATATCTAAACTTATGTGATTTCTTCTGTTTGTTCAACCAGGTGTGAGGCTATATGCATCACATATAAAACCTTATTACCATGATTTACTCATAGCATTCATCAATACACAACTCCAGTGTGAGACTTACAGGTCTCTACGATACGATTCAAAAAATAATTTGTGCAGTGTTAAAGGACATTCTGAGGGCGAAGGAGTGTAACTTTGACATTGGATATTTTCTGGAGGGCCAAAAATGGTAGAGGTCTTGTTTTCTAATTTTACCAGGACTTCAGAGTCAAGTTATTGGTTCACAAAAAGCCATGTTGGTGTGAGACTGCCGACTGCAAACAGATTTACTGCATGACTGTGAACTGAGACATTCTGTAGTGTTGTCTGAACTCTAGACCAGTTTAATTCCCCGTAGTGAACACTTTATAGCAGTAATGCACTCTGATTTATAATGTACCGCCAATGTATCTTTTAATTTATTTTTGAATTAAATGATAAACTTGCCTTCTATATTTGCTTTTAAATATAATTCATTCATTCATTCAGTGTTGATTTTATTTAATTATTTTGTTTATTTACCTCCGTGTCTTACATAATCATATAACAACAATGTCTCATTTTGGCCTACCAAAAAAATGCACATCACATCCATCCATCCATCCATCCATCTTATTTTATTTTATTTTATTTTATTTTATTTTATTTTATTTTATTTTATTTTATTTTATTTTATTTTATTTTATTCTTTTGTTGTATGTTATTTACTAATTTACTTGTGATCAATATAATATAGAAAAAAGCACCTCCCTTTATTTATTCTATTCTATTAATTTCTTTTCTTTTCTTTTCTTTTCTTTTCTATTCTATTCTATTCTATTCTATTCTATTCTATTCTATTCTATGCTATGCTATACTATGCTATTCCTGTTTTCAGTAATGATATAATAACATTGTTTCATTTAGGCCTACCAATGTAAAAAATAAACTCACCTCCCATCCATCCGTTCATCCATCCATCCATCCGTTCCTTTATTGTTTGTTTTTTTAGTTAGTTAGTTTGTTTGTTTCTAGGGGCATAACATAGCAAAAATGCACCTCATTTGCATCTCTATTTATCTGTCTGTCTGTCTGTCTAGCTAGCTAGCTATACTTCTTATAATTTCTTAGCTAAGGGGCAAATCTGGATGTTACTCATATCCCAATCTTTGTGCCATACACTAAACAGGTAGTGCATGAGTGAATGAGTCACACATAGACACTAGCACCCATCCTCCAATGGTGTCTGCACTCTTCAAGTATCACCTCCTTTGATCTCTGTGCTAAAAATCATTATATTATCTGCAGCATTACAGAAACCAGATGGTGGGGTGTGAGGTCAGTCCCTGGTATTTACCTTCTTCAAACACCTCTAGTCAGCGCAAAGAGCCCTGAAAAGATCACTGAGGGGGTCAAAAGAGCAAAAATCCCATCATGCCATGCAACAAAATCTATTTGATACCACCAATTTCTCCATGTTAAATTAAACCGTCGTTACCTGCTGGGCTTACCTGTCAAACAGCTCCTGACTCACTCATCCATTATAAAATTTGTTTGATTTAAGTGATTTATTCACGAACTGCCGTGAGACTGGGTTGTTATAAACACATTGCCATTGTGGCTGTTTTGTTGTTCATTTAATATGGTGAGGGTTTTGGGAATATCACTTTCAGATGTCTCTGCTGTGCTCTTCTCAAATATTGATCGCGCTCTGTCATGAGCGGAGCAGCTGTGATGGGCTCATAAGTTTCATTCGGTCATATATTTTTTTTCTGCCGGGTGAGATAAATTTGTGATGCCCGGGGCAGCTTGTTTTAATTACACCCTCTATATACGCTCCATTGAATTACAATGGCAGTTCTTTAATTACACAATTTATCAAATTCTAAATATAGAAAAGTTCAAGTGAAAAGAAAAAAACATGCTGCAAACCCATTTAAATGGTCAAACTGGGAAAACTCATTGGCAAAAGCCTTACATTTAAAAATAAAAAATAAAAAACAAGAGAGCTGCATGAAATGGCATTTGAAATTGTAATTGTGACAGTTGTGGTTTGATTTTGATTTCCTTTCAGTTTTTAAAGATGACTTGCAAGTAACATCATAAAATGCCCTACTTCACAGCTCTCAAACAGATCTGAGATGATCTCTGTGTACCAATGCATTCAGAATAACATTTATACTTTTCATCTTTTCTCATCTTGAAAGAAATTCTTAAAGGAAAGATTTTTTGACCCTTTTTATCATGTTGATTTGTTGATTTTATCATGTTTATCATGTTGATTTGTTTTTGATGGGACTCAAGTTCTCCTTTTTAGTCCAAAGATTTTGTCAGGAAAAACTGGATAAAATAGGGACAAAATGTGTTTTAGTCCAGGCAAGAACAAAATAAACTATTTGTTCTCACACAATTGTAGCATTTCTTGGTCAGATAAATTGCGACCGGTGCTTCAGCAGTTTGTCAGTTTGCTTTGTATGACATGTCACGTTGCCGAAACACTTGTTGGTGTTTTTCTAAACCTTTGTTGTCATTCTACTCCAAAAACAGCCGCAGTTCCAGACACTATGAGTAGGGATGGGATTTTTTTGTATTTATACGGATTTCCGTATTTTCCGACCTGAAGTATGACCTACGTGAACTGCGTAAATCTTGTGTGTGATCGTTAAAAGAAATCTGTTGCCAACAAAAAAAGAAGTTTTAAGGTCTTGCCAAAATAAATATTTTAAAGAATAGCAATTAAGAGATCCATAAATATTATCTTCTGGGTGACTACAGAGCATTAATTGAGACTGAAAGATCCTCTTATTTTTCTCAGATTATTGAAAACAATCAAGGAAACCCCAGACATTTGTTTCAAAACTCTAAATAGACTGCTTAAAGTTGATGCTGCCACCACCTTGCCTGTTTCTCAACAGCTATGTGATCTTTCCTTAAATTTTTTAACTCTAAAATTGATAGTGTTCGCAAACAAATTTCTGTTGCATCTGCTCCACTGTCTCACTTCTCTGTTCGTCTGGGTTTACTGGTTTTCCTCTCACCTAATTTTCCACATCTTGATTCTGAGGTTCTCAAGAGGGAGGTATCAAGCTGAAATCTACCACTTGCTTGCTTGATCCATTCCCTCAAGTTTATTTAAATCTTGCTTCGATGTTTTGAGCCCTATTGTCCTTAGTATTATGAATGATTCATTGCAGATGGGGGAGGGTTCCAGCAGCATTAAAGATTGCTGCTGTAACCCCATACCAAAAGAGAAAATACTACTCTGGAGGATTTTAATAATTTTCGACCTATCTCCAACCTTCCGTTCATGGCAAAAATACTTGAGCGTGTTGTTGACTTTCATCTACGTAACCATCTTGCAATTAATGAAAACCTAGTTTGATCCTCTTCAGTCAGGTTTTCGTAAATTCCACAGTACTGAAACGGGCTTTGGTCAGAGTTACCAATGATTTGTTGATGGCTTCTGACTCTGGGGTAAATTTCCATTCTCATCCTTCTTGATTTAAGAGCAGCTTTTTGATACTGTGGATCATAGTCTATTACTCGCCCGCCTTGAACAAGATTTTGGTGTGTGTCGGGGACAGCTTTGAAGTGGTTTAAATCTTATTTTACTGACCGTTCTCAGTTCGTTTCCATGGGCGGTTTCAGGTCTGAGATTAGCCCTGTTTTTACTGGGGTTCCTCCAGGGCTCAGTCCTGGGCCCTCTGCTTTTTAATATTTATCTGGCACCACTGGGACAGTTGTTGCGATCGCTTGCCTCTATTATCACTTTTATGCTGATGATACGCCGATTTATATACACTCAAAGTCTGGGGTGAACATCTTGATGTTGCTTTCTGTCCGGCTGTGTTTTCTGAGATAAAGGAATGGAATGGAGTACAATTTTTTTGTGTCTGAATAGTAGGGTAAAACTGAGTTATGCTTATTGGTTCCCGTCATCATTAAATTTCAAAAGCTGGTTTGTTATCCTTAACTATTGATGGCTCTGTTTTGGCTACTCAAGCTAAAGTGAGGAATCTTGGAGTTAATTTTTGATACCAGGCTTTCATTTGATTCTTTTGTCCAGAGTACAGTTAAATCATCCTTTGTTTCACCTCAGAAAATATAGCTAGATTACGTCCTATGCTAAATTTCTCTCAGTAGCTGAAAAGCTAATGAATTCCTTTGTCATCTCTAGGATAGATTACTGTAACGCCCTTCTAGCCGGAGTCTCTAAATCCACACTTAACAAACGACAATATGTACAAAACTCGGCCGCTAGGATATTGACTGGGTCCAGGGTATGCAATCACATCACTCCAGTCTTGGAGTTCCTACACTGGCTTCCAGTCCGATTCAGAGTAGATTTTAAAATTTATGATGCTGACATATAAAGAATTGCATAGCTTGGCCCCTTATTATTTATCTGAGTTTGTTAACTTCCTATACCCCAACTCGGAGACTGCGTTCTTCACAATCCAACTTGTTGGTTGTTCCTCAAACACGCTTACGATCTATGGGTGACAGGGCCTTTTCTTCATATGCTCCTGTCCTTTGGAATTCTCTGCCTCCTGATCTTAGGGATGCACAGGGCTACGACATTTTAAAAAGGTAGACTTAAGACTTATTTTTTAAATTAGCATTTGATTGTTGATGTTACTTTTATTGTTTGAGCTTTGTATTGCTTGTTGTGTACAGCGCTTTGAGAAGTTGCCTTTAAAGGCGCTTTATAAAATAAAGTTTATTATTATTATTATTATGGACACAGTGTTGTAGCTGTACTAAATGTTTTTTTTTTTTTTAGTAATAGTAGTAGTAAATCTCTAATGATTGGAAATTTAATCCTTTACCCTCTTTGGGTATCAACAGTTCCTTTGAATCTCATTCCGTTACTGTTACCTACCCTCTTAAAATACATTTTGTAGTTGTCTATATCGACCCCAGGACCACTAGGTAACTTTTTGGATGAATTAGATGTGCTGCTCTCAACCTGTTCCTGAGGATGGTACTCCCCTAGTTATGCTTGGAGATTTCAACATCCACCTAGATAAACCTCTATCTGCTGACTTCCACACTCTGCTTGCCTCTTTTGATCTCAACCGAGTGTCAACTACTGCTACACACAAAATAGGCAACCAACTGGACCTTATTTTACAACACGACACTGCTCCACTGATCATGTACTGGTTACTCCACTGCACACCTCAGATCACTTCCTCCTCACTCTTAACCTCAACATGGTTCCTGACACATCATTTACCCCTCCACATGTCATCTTTCGACGTAACCTACGCTCACTCTCACCCTCCCAGCTATCTGCAATGGTTTTCATCTTCGCTTCCTTCCCCTAAACTGTTAGCATCTTTTGATGCTAACAGTGCTACTGAACTTTCTGCTCCACTCTTACATCTTGTTTAGACACTGTTTGCCCCTTGTCTTCCAGGCCAGCCCGTACCACCCCTTCAGCCCCTTGGTTATCTGATGTTCTACGCGAACACCGTTCTAAGCTTAGAGCTGCTGAAAGGTTGTGGCGCAAATCCCAAAATACTACTACTGACCTTAATGTATATCAGTCACTCCTCTCTTCCTTTTTCTGCCTTCATGTCTCCACTGCTAAAAAGACATACTACCATAACAAAATTAACAATTCGTGGGGGGGGGTCTAACTCTCGTATGCTTTTTAAACACTTTTTCCTCACTCCTTTGTCCTCCTCCTCCCCCTCCTGCTTCTCTCGTGGCAAAGTCGTCAGCTATACGTTTTTTCATTAATAAAATTAAAAACATCAGTGCACAATTTTCCACACCACAATCCATCAAGCACATCTCACAAACAAACATACACTCATTCACATCCTTCTCTATCACTCTCTGAGGCAGAAGTCTCCAAACTCATCCTTTCTAATCATCCTACTACTTGTCCACTTGATCCTATTCCAGCTCATCTCCTTCAAGCCATTTACTCCTGCCAGTTTGTACCTGCACTCACTCACATCATTAAACACATCCCTTCTACAGGTGTTTTCCCCTCATCATTTAGACAGGCTCGTATAACTCCACTCCTTAAAAACCCACCCTCAACCCATCTCTTTTAGAGAACTACAGACCCGTTTCCCTCCTTCCTTTCATTGCAAAAACACTTGAACGAGCTGTATTCAACCAAAGTCTCTACCTTTCTCACACAGAACAACCTCCTTGACAGCAACCGATCTGGCTTCAGAAGTGGACATTCAACTGAGACTGCCTTGCTCTCAGTTGTTGAAGCCCTAAGACTGGCAAGAGCGGAATCCAAATCTTCAATACTTATCTTGCTTGATCTATCTGCTGCTTTTGACACGGTTAACCACCAGATCCTCCTGTCAACCCTATTGGCAAAGGGCATCTCAGGATCCGCAAGCCAGTGGTTTGAGTCTTACCTATCAGATAGGTCCTTCAAAGTATCTTGGAGAGGTGAGGTGTCTAAGTCGCAACATCTAACTACTGGGGTGCCTCAGAGCTCAGTTCTTGGACCACTTCTCTCTCTGTTCTACATGGCATCATTAGGTTCTGTCATTCAGAACATGGGTTTTTCATACCATTGCTATGCTGATGACACTCAACTCTACCTCTCATTCCATCCTGATGATCCATCGGTAGCTGCTCGCATCTCAGCTTGTCTAACAGACATTTCTTGCTGGATGAAGGACCATCACCTTCAACTCAACCTTGCCAAGACAGAACTGCTTGTGTTCCAGCAAACCATCATTTCATCACAATTTCAGCCAGAAACCTTTGAGTTATGATTGAATGATCAGCTAAGCTTCTCAGACCACATTGCTAAAACTGTCCGTTCCTGCAGATTTGCTTTATTCAACATTAAGAAGACAGGGCCCTTTCTTTCGGAATATGCGGCACAACTCCTTGTTCAAGCTCTTGTTCTGTCCAGGCTAGACTATTGCAATGCTCTCTTGGCAGGTCTTCCAGCCAATTCTATCAAGCCTTTACAATTAATCCAGAACGCGGCAGCAAGGTTAATTTTTAATGAGCCGAAAAGAAATACAGTCACACCTCTATTTATTCAAATTTGCACTGGCTACCAATAGCTGCTCGCATAAAATTCAAGGCATTGATGTTTGCATACAAAACCACCACTGGATCTGCACCCCTTTACCTAAATTCATTACTTCAGACTTATGTGCCCTCTAGAAGCTTGCGTTCTGCAAGTGAACATTGCTTGATTGTGCCATCCCAAAGAAGCGCAAAGTCACTTTTACAGACTTTTAAATTAAATGTTCCCTCCTGGTGGAATGACCTGCCCAACTCAATCCGAGCAGCTGAGTCCTTAGCCATCTTTAAGATTCGGCTTAAAACACATCTCTTCCATCTTTATTTGACCCTCTAACTTTTTCACTCACTATTCTAATTCTATATAAAAAAAAAAAATTAAAATTAACTACCTCTTAAATCTTTTTGTATTCTATCTATTTTCTTTTCATTTATTATACAATTATAAAAAGACCCTCTAACACTAGCTTACTCTATTCTTTTTCTATCTATCTGTTTCTTTTTTATTTATTATATTATTTAAAAGTCCTTGCTACGTATACTGTGTTTAGGCTAACTGAGACTTGTTATAGCACTTATATATCATTGCTCTTTTGTTGTTTTTGATTGCTTCCATTGTCCTCATTTGTAAGTCGCTTTGGATAAAAGCGTCTGCTAAATGACTAAATGTAAATGTAATGTAAATACAGTAATTGTATTTTGATAATTGTAATATATGTATTTATTGGTTTAATTTTATTATTTAAATAGTAATGAAATGTGAACAATAAAAAAATAATTTATTAATTATGATTATTTTATTATTATTATTACTTTTTTACAGTATACAATAGCATTTCTACTATAGTAATATTTTTTATTGGTTTAAATTTTATTTAAATAATAATAATAATAATAAATATCTATATTATATATATATATATATATATAAGATATATATATATATAATATATATATATAGTATATATATATATATATATAGATATTTTTTTTTTTTTTATATATTTTTTTTTTGCTTTTAGATGATCACGTTGCTGATGAGATACATATATTTCCATGAAGACCTACCAAAAAACTTTGCTGCATGAGTGAACTTAAGATCTCAAAGGAGCTAAATGTTAACTGTCTTTACTTAATTCACTGCATTAAAGTGAAATTAAAATATTAGACCTTTTTTTTCAACCTTCCCACACTTATTTTGGCTCAAGTGGCCACCGGTTAAAAGAAAAATATCACCTCAGAGTAAAACATAACCAGTCTCTCTCTCGCGCGCACTCTCTCTCTCTCTCTCTCTCTCTCTCTCTCTCTCTCTCTCTCATGGTTATTGTTATTCTCACATCCAAAGGCAAGTCATCAGCATTTTTCATTAATATGAGTAATTACTGAAAAAAAGATTTTGTGGTTGGCGAGCGAGGCCTTTCAAATGTCACCTCTTTTAAATTAGTCTGACAACAAAGCTCTAAAATGGCAGCGCTATAATGATCCGATTTTAATTGCTCCGAATCAAACAGTGAGCCACCAATTACCATTGGGTCTCATTGTTGAGGTTGTTCAGGCCTCAGCTGTGGCTTTTAAATAAAGGTGAACCCAGGCCGGCCGCCTCTATGTCAGGAGGCCATTTCAAATGTAAGCTTGCCATGCTACACAAAAGCCCTGAAAATGAGCATGTGGAGAAAACACGCTGCGTTTGGTTGTGAACTTCGGCGAACGCACAAAAGCAAGTAATTTCTAAAGACCTCAGTGTGATCTGGTTCAGAGGCAGAAAGCCAAAATCGTTTTCTCCCTTCCTGACCCGTCCGTGCCTGGGGATCTGAGATAGGAATGACCTCCATCTCACACAATGTGACGGCACAGGGTGTCATTCACTGTAAAAGTGGATTAATTTTCTCACAAATTGACTGTTAATTCCTCTCTTATCTCTGCCGCTGATTGGCTTAGAATGACTGCTGTGCTCCTCTGGTTCCCAGTGGCATCTAGCATGTCTCAGATGTCCTGCCGATTGGGTCATTCTTGCTGTTGGGACGGGTGCTCTCATGCCCCACAGAATTTCCTTGGCCCGCTGAGATATGAACTTCCTCCATAGTCCTGTATTTAACCTTCAGAGGATTCTGAACACCAACCCCCCACCCTCCAGCTTATGTAATTATGCCATAGCAGTACAGAAATTACACCAACCTAATTAATTAGTCACTGTTTATGAGTGTTAGTCACAGTACCTCTGCATGTGGACGCTATAAAAGCACCACTGTGGTTGCCAGCTCAGGGTTTGAACACAGTCCACTGATGGTCATTAGTGAAATAGTGAAAAAAGAAATACAATTCAGTCATTTTAATCATTCTCATTTTGTTTCAAAAACCTTTGCCCCCTTTTTATCTTCATAGAACACATATTTTTCTTGGTGCTCTTTCTTGTAAAATGAAAGCGAGTGTGGAGGAAATCTTCTCAGATAGAAAAATGATGGCAAAAACATTCTAAAAGTGATTCAATCTTAGTGTTAAGAACAGATTTAAAAAAAATAATAATAATAATAACTATTTAGATGTACAACTTGACAAAAGGAAGGTGTGTTCCGTTTTACTGCAAATTGACTGCAAAGTTGGCTTTACAGGATATTCTGTTATCTTAAGTGAGATTCCAATCCGAAGGGAATATACTGTGCATGTGCTGTGTGCCACTATAAACAGCACTGGGAACAAGGGAACATCAACTTCAGAGTAAATGGAGAGGGAAATTTACCCACCAGTCAAATCGGTGAGTTTTGATAGCTTTGAAACCATAGCTTAGACCAGTGTGTCATGACTCATTGTTTCTTTATCTTCTTATGCTAATTATGTTATTATTATTATTATTACTTAAAAAACAGCTGAAGCAATTACTTTAATGAAACAAAATCAAGTAAGTTTGTTTTTCACAGAAGCAAGAAAGTCATGCAGTTTTGGAACAATGTGAGAATTTTCACTTTTATGAGACCAAAATGTTTATTAATTTTACTGTCTGTGGGGTAAAGAAAATATATGGTATAATAATATAATAATAGTATAATAATATAATATAATAATATAGGCATCATCTAGATAGTCTAATCTAATCATATTTTTCCTTAACAGACTGTTTGACGTATCTCAGTATCCCAGCACTCTGTCTTTTCCATATTTTTACAGTCTGTTAGCACATGTTGATAGAGTGGTAGACACTTTTCCTCTAATTCACAAGATGAGTCTTGTATGTGAAGAATAGTGAGAACAAAAAATTGAAAGTCGGCTATAAGATGATGTGAAAGAGAGAGAGATCAAATTATTTGAAAGCCTCATATTCCACCCTGAGACCAAAAAAAAAGTTTTTTATGCCCTATCCATTGATTTTATATGTATATGTATGTATATATATGGTTTATAATATATATATATATATATATATATATATAATATATATATATATATATATATATATATATGTGTGTGTATATATATAGTGTGTGTGTGTGTGTGTGTGTGTGTGTGTGTGTGTGACCATTTTCAATGGTACAGACTTTGTGCACCTGTTTATTCTTTTTCATAAAGTGACATATGGAACGCAAAATTCAAATGAAAATAATAATAATAATAATAATAATTATCAGAACATGTAATTCCAGGATGATTGGTGCTAAGTTTTGCAAAAGATTTCTGTCACTTTTTTTTTTTTTTTTTTTTTTTTTTTTTTTGGAACATTATAAACATAGTAGCAAAATATACATTTATAATTTGGCTAAATAAGCCATGTTGTGTTGTCACCTTTAAATAAGATTAGGTGCAAAGTGTGCTTGCTATGATAAGTTGTCAAGAAACTTACTAAACAGAAATTTATTTATGACTAGCAAATGATGTTTAATGCTCTTACTTGGCAGGAGTTGCTCAATCTCTTTTGGCAACCAGCTTTCATCACACAATGTTAATCTCTGTCAAAGTGAACTTCCAGAAGGCAGGGCAACGATAAAACTCACTGACAGAAAACTCAAACACATGTACAGGAGGGAGTTCCTTTTCATTTTTGTTCTTGCTGAGCAAAACCCTTCAGCACCCGAGCGGAAAAACCATGTACTGAATGTGGCGTTCACTGTGTCATTCTTCTCAAAGAAGTTCCATAAACATCGTCTAATTTAAAACAAGAAAAAATGGCATTTTTTTAGTGGTAGAGAGATTTGTGCTCCTACTTGGACATTTCATTTTCTTTCTTTCTTTCTTTCATGTTATTTTCTATGGTGCCGCTGTGAACTTGAAATCTCTGTATGGCTATTTGATTGCAAAATGTCTCAGCTTTAGTTGCAGACTGAAAATCAAAGGCCATGCCAAGTTGAAATGTTACTGATTCAATTTAGCTCTGAATCCAGAAATCTCTACTTTTGTGTCCACATATTTATGACTCTGACTGCCTGTAGTTAGCACAGAAATCCTGTGGGAGAGGTACAGAGGTTGAAGTCTTTACTGTGCATGTATAAAGTTTAAGTGAAGGGTTAGGAATGATATAAAACGCAAAAGAGTTTAAGGTGAGATACTTGCCTGCAATGACAGCGGTCACGGTACACAGCAAGTTCATATCTCTACTCAATCTGACACTCACAGCAGTGATTCCTTTCTTATTTTTGACTTTTTGGCTATTTGTTTTTAATAAAACAAATTGTAAAAATAGAACAGGACTTAGAGCAGACCATAATTATACCATGGCTCCATATGTGAGCAATTTTATACCAGCATAAAAAACGTAGAAGCAACGTTGATTATGAGCTAATTAGATCTAATAATTAATGTTTTATTTAATATATATATTCATACACTACCAGTCAAAAGTTTGGAATAATAATATTAATATGATTTTAATGTTTTTTAAAGAAGTGTCTTATGCTCAGCAAGGCTTAATTCATTTGATTAAAAAGTCCATTAAAAACAGTAATATTGTGAAATATTATTAAAATTTAAAATAACTGTTTTCTATTGTAGTATATTTTAAAATATTTATTCCTGTGATGGCAAAGTTACATTTTAGTAAGCATTACTCCAGTTTTCAGTCATATGATATATGCATATTGTCACGCCCCTGAATTTTGACTGATTTTGTTGTGTTTTTTCCTTCCCATGGTTTGCAGTGTTAAATTAATCATTACTGCTCACCCTGTGTCTTCCCAATTATCTGTTGTTCAAAAGCCCCCAGTACTTTTCAGTTTGCATTGGTCGGTTATACTTCTTAAATGTCCTCCTTTGTTCTCTGTTTTCTGTGGGTTTGCTTAAAAGACATTTGTTTCGGTTTACTCCCAGCGACTCCACGTTCCCTCCTTTGAATTTATGACAGAATAAACTGACCAAACAATGTAAGATTGCGGTGTTCCCCTCATGTTTTGTGTTCCGTGTGTTTCTGCTCTCAGTGTGATTGTTTCCATAGTGTGTCCCATGGATTCCCCTCCTTTCACCCGGATATACCTCATCCCTCCTCCTGCTGGACCAGCAGGGGAGGAAATCACTCAGGGGCACACTAAAAGTAACTGGACTGTTCAGATGCACATTCTGCACGAAAGCCCGCCGACTTTGTGGCGTGGACCTGGTATGACACGCTTGACGTGCCCGCCAATTCCCAGGACTTAGTCACCAGTGCCACCGCCACCCGTACCCCGAGCCCAGCCCACCATACCGCCATTACGTGTAGCGCTCCCCAAGCCCCGCCTGATGGAGAGCCCGACCCACCAAGTGAGTAAACCCTCCCAGTGCATGGTTTCCCTCGGTTAGCCCAGAGGGCTACCGGTGCCGATCCTCCTCACACCTTGTCCTGCAGGGTAGAGCAGTGTCCTTCAGTGCCGGTACCTCATAGAGAGTGCCCCCCAGAGCCCGCTACTCAGAGTGCCCTGCACTCCCAGCACTCCTGATTCCTCCACAGTGTCGTTTGCAGCCCCTCTGCTCTATTTTTTATTTTTAAGGGTGTGAGGTGCAAAACCCACAATTGTAATCTACCCGCCTCCAGCATCGACCTAGAGCAGACCATAATTATACTTCCAGCTCCATTATGTGAGGACCAATTTACTACCAGCATAAAAAACATAGATGTTGTTTTGTTTTTTACGCAACGTTCCACATGAGCTAATTCAGATCTAATAATTAATGTTATTTATTTAGTATACTATCTAACTATCTCCAATCACACTACCAGTCCAGAAAAGTTTGGTAATGAATCCTAAATAATGGGATGAGCCAATCTTTTTTTAAAGAAGTGTCTTTATGGTCAGCTCCGGCTTAATTCATTTGATTAAAAAAGCTCCATTAAAACAGTGATATTGCTGTGTCCTATTATCTAAAATTTAAAATAACTCTGGTTCCCTATTGTAGTATCCATTTTAAAATATTTACGCTCCTGCCCGATGGCTCCCACCTCTGTGATGGCAAAGTTACATTTTAGTAAGCATTACTCCAGTTTTCAGTCATATGATATATGCATATTGTCACGCCCCTGAATTTTGTGTTTTTTTGTTGTTTTTTTCTTTGTTATCTTTTAATTCATCATTCCTGCCACCTGTGTCTTCCCAATTATCCTGTGTTCAAAAGCCCCAGTCTTTTCAGTTTGCATTGGTCGGTTATACTTCTTAAATGTCCTCCTTTGTTCTCTGTTTTCTGTGGATTATTAAAGACATTTGTTCGTGTTACTCCAGCGACTCCACGTTCCTCTCCTTTGAATTATGACAGAATAACTGACCCAAACAATTTAAATTGCGTGTCTCCCCTCTGTTTTGTTTCCGTGTTTTTTCTCTCAGTGTTTTGTTTCCATAGTGTGTCCCATGGATCCCCTCCTTCACCCGGAATACCTCCTCCTCCTCCTGCTGGAGCAGGGGGAGAAATCACTCAGGGCCCACACTAGACTGTTCATGGTTCTGGCAAGCCTCACTAGATACCCAGATGACACGCTTGACATGCAAGCGAATTTCGCCGACTTTGTGGAGTGGACACTGGTAAGAAATGGATCTCGTTCCCCGCCGGTTCCCAGGAGCTAGTCACCAGTGCCACCCCCGACCCAGAGCCCAGCCCACCATATCCCCCATGCGTGTAGCGCATGCCCAAGCCCACCTCTGATGGAGAGCCAGAGCCCACCAGAGTCCTGTCCAGCCCTCCTTCATCCATGGTTCCTCTGGTTTAGAGCCAGAGCCCACCAGAGTCCCCTGCACCTAGAAAGTGTCCTTCTGTATAGAAGGTGCCCGCTCCTTGAAAATGCCCACACACTTCCCACTCCTCCTTCCTCCTCCACCAGTGTCGTCTGGCAGCCCCTCTGCTCGCCCTCAGCCCACCATCATTGAGGTGCGAGCCAAATGGGACTGCCATCCTCCAGCATCGCCATGGTCGGAGTCTCCCTCACTTCCGCCTCCAGCCTCCGACCCCTGGACTCCGCATCGGCCCATTGACCCATCAGCTCCACCAAGGCTGCTAGCTCCCTCCTCTCTGTCATGACCCAGCAGTCCACAAGCTCTGACTGGCTTCCTCCGGCTCCACCTTGGTCTGGCATCGACCATCCCTGCACCTCGGGACTTCCACTCCTCTGGCTTCGCCTTATCCCTCTGTGTCCTCCGGCTCCGTCAGCTCCTCCCTCAACGGCTACACCCGTGGGCCGCTGTTATGGCTGTGGCCTGGGTCCAGCTGGGACTCCTCCTGCTCTGGGTCCCTCCTGGCTCCCCTCCCTGGCTCCTAACCCTCCATCGTCTCCCCCAGGACGGTCTGCCTGCCGCCTTCCCTGAGGGGGAGAGTACAATGTCATGGTTTAACCCAGTCCTTTCAATTTTGCATTGGTCGGTTATACTTGTTGAATGTACTCCTTTGTTCTCTGTTTCCTGTGGATTATTAAAGACATTTGTTCAGGTTACTGCAGTGATTCCTCGTTCCTCTCCTTTGAAAAAATAACTTAAGTTCCAAAGGTTTCAACTCGATTTAACTTAGATTTAAACTCACTTATAACAAATGTTGTATTTTGATTTAAATTGATGCCATTAAAAATCATGACATTTAAATTCTTGAAAAAAAAATAATTGCATTTAAATTATTTACACTTGTAGATTGCTTTGCATTGGTCAATCCGTATGCCATTATGTCTAACAACATCACTGAATATAATACTATTTGTAACATTTTCCTGAGTGACTCATGGAGTAATTGTCCATTCTGCACAGGTTTGGTGGTGATATTAACCTCTGCACAGATGTTACCCTCGAGGGTGAGCAGCTGGGTCTCTGTGTCTATAAATATGTCCGCCTGATTGTTCTCCATTCCTCGAGATGAGGCCAAAGCTCCTGCAGTGACATTTTATGGTACTTGGCAGCTTTTTACTTCTTAATATTTTGATTAATACACCTCAAACCCTAAAATTGTTCTTCACTCCTGTAATGTTGATCTTCACTCCTGTAATGTTGAGAGAATGGTTCACCATTAACACTCTCTCTTCCTGTCCCTCTCTCTTTTTTTTTCCTTGATATTTTTCATAATCGTTTAGATAAACTTTTGTTTGAAAATGGAAGCTTTGTGATTTTTTGGGTTTGAGGAGAAAGGTTAATGTTTGTAGTATTGCATGCTCCTGTGTGACACCATATAAATGTATATGATTATGCTGATTGTGATTTCGGATTTTGGTTGTGGCCAGGAAAAAAAAAGTGATTTGTGAAAAACATGAAATTATCTGCTCTCAGTAGATACAGAGAGAGAAAGTGCACCCACAGAGTGTTCCAGACTTCAGAATCGTTTGAACAAGAAATAACCAGCATTCTGAATAATGCATGTCGTTGCAAGCACATGGCACATTCAGAAACACTAAATGCATCCCCTGATGTATGCTAACAGATTACACATGTTTTAAACCCATAATACATTTAGTATTTACATTCGTTGTTTAAATTCATTTTATATTTTAATGTACCAACAACAGTAATTTTTTTATGACTCTTTCTCTGACCTTTAGGATTAAGGCTATTTGTGGTACTTTACCTTTAAATGAATAGTTTACCAAAAAATGACAATACACTCAGGTGATCCAAGATTTAGATGAGTTTGTTTCTTCATCAGAACAGATTTGGAGAAATTTAGCATTACATCACTTGCTCTACCAATAGATCCTCTGCAGTGAATGGGTGCCGTCAAAAAGAGAGACCAAGCAGTTGATAAAAACATCACAATAATCTATAATTAGACAATAGCTTGATTAAATTTTAAAATTAATTTTTTTTTTCTTTGCAAAACAATATACAAATAAAGTCTAATTAAAAATATTAACAAAAATATAGTAGTATATAAGTGATGCTAAATTAACGATAAAGTTTAATTATGTACAATCTGAAAAACTGCAAGCTCCATCATTAACAGAGCTGTAGATTGCTACGGTTAAATCCTACTCTCCTCATCTACTTGCCAGTCTGTGGCTGTACTTGTTGTGTAAACACCCTTCACTTTCAATTATCCAGCTGACTCATGGACCCCATTTACCAATTAGACTGTGACAGTGTGGCAATAAGGAGAAAATGAACCATTAGAGGAGGCCTGCTGACCTACGCCCTGACTGAATAACATAGCCATGGGAGAGGCTATATATAGAGGTAAGAAAAACAATCATTAACATTATTTTTGAAGAATATGGAAACACAGCTGAAATGTAAAACTGTAATTTAGACATTATGGATGTACATTATTTTTAGGCATTAATTCAGATGGTGCTTTAGCTGTCTGGTAGATGCTTTATGTTCTGATCATTTACCCCTGCTTATATATCTGCATTTGTCGTTGCATTACTCTGCTTTCCATTATAATTACTTTATGCAAGTAAGTGAACGTAGGCACAAGTGCACTGCCAGCACACAATCTAGTTGAACTAACTTTCTCATACTCAAGTGATTTTTGTTTTTGTTTATACAGTATTTGAAGTCCAAGGCTGCATTTATTTGATTAAAAATATAGTAAAAACAAAAGTATTATTGCAAAATGATTCAAATTTGAAATATTGTTTTTTTTTATTTTAATATATTTTAAAATGTAATTTATTCCTGTTCTGGCTGCTTAATATTTTTTGAACACATGATATATATTTTTCATGGTTCTTTGAAACGTAGAAAGTTGAAAAGAACCGCATTTATTTTAGATAGATTTTTGTAGTACAGTTTTTACTGTCACTTTTGAATAATTTAATGTGTCCTTTCCAAAAATAAAATAAAAAGTTAATTAAGGAAATAAAAATGATGTTGATCTTTTTTTTCCATGCTGTTTGTAATCAATAAGGTCTAAAGAGTTGCAGTGTTTCCAAGAAAAAATTAATTCTTTGACTTTTTTTATGGCAATTTTTTTTAATGACTTGATCTTCAAGCTCACTTGTATGTGTAAACAATCTTTTGTTCCCTATAGGTTTGTCCAGTCAATTCCAAAATCTCTTGAACTTACAACCCGGTGTCCTTAGCCCAGATACTGTGTCGCCCATTCAGTTACATATGCTTTCTCTTGCCCAATAGTGCCAGCTTCCTTTCAAAAGATGAGGTGACAGAACTGTAAAAAGATAGAAAAATAATTCTAGCCAGAACGATGATTTATAATTTAATACCTATAATACAATATGGGACTTCTTGTGCACGGAGTGTACAGTGTCTCTTTCTTCTGAGCAGAATACAGTAATTATGTTTGAATTCCTTAAAGAGGTCGTCCTTGGAATTTGAATGAGGCAGAACTTGTTTGATCAGCTTTCTCTTACTCTGAACATTCAGCATTCAGATGAGTCAAAGCAGATGAGTGTAGTGTACATTCAATCTATATTCAAAGATGGTGGTTTTCATGGTGATTAAATCAGTAATCTTTTAATTCACCCAATTAGCAAACCAGTAGAGTGCATCATTTGGGTTCTAAAAGTAAAAATCTAATTTATAAACCTTTAATAAAAGTGACCATGAGCTCGAATGATTTCCCAGAAGAAAAGATTTATGCTTTTGTTACGGAAGCAGGTATGTATCTTTTGTGATTTAAAAGTGTCACTTCAAACTATGTGAAAAACTATATGACCGACATTCCTGAAGAGAGTTTCCTACAACCATTCAGCTTTTTACCTAAAGAGATATTAATTCATGGTCTGGAGTCGTGTTGGTTGCTTGTGGATTATTGTGAGGTTTCTATCCACTGTTTGGACTCTCACTCTGAATGCACCCATTCACTGCATTGGATCCATTGGTGAGCAAGTGATGTCATTTTAAAATTTTCCAAATCTGTTCTGGAGAAGAAAGAAACTCTACATCTTGGATGGACTAAGGGTGAATATATATATATAAGACCTATACATATAAAATATGTTTATATTTATATCAGTGAATGTCTGAAAAAATACTTACAGAAGCCCAGGCTTCTGCATATAGCAAATATTTGTCCACTTAAAAAAATTACAGCTCGACCTGTGAACAGTGAAACAGCATATCTCCCATGAGTATGTCCAAGCCTGATGTATTTATTGCTTTAAATTGAACATAGGAAGGAGTTTTATTTAAACAAATCTTCAAGTTGCACACCAATAAATTATTGAATTAAGCATTTATATGAACAGTGTTAATGTAGCACTTGCTGAATTAAATTCTTCACCTGACTGAATTCACAGTTTGTTTCATTTGCTGGTTACAGCACATGTAGCCATGTATCCATGCAGTGTCATTGCTTAGTGTTGTGATGGAGCTTGCTAATCTTCCTCTGCCAAGTAACACCTTACTGTTCTGTTCTGTTTAGTCTTTGTCAAGCCATTAGCTAGGGACACATTAGGGACAACAGACTGTGGTCCTTTTTCTCCTTGCTTGTCATTGATTAAAAGGCCCTGTATTTTATTTCACCTCCACAGAAGCCAATTCGTCTGCTTGACAGATAGTTCTGCATATTCCCTATCAGGGGGGCCATTTATTTAAGTGTCGAAGAATTAGATTAGGGCCAACAGGACTGATATCATAGTCACGACTAGGCTAAAGAAAAAAAAAAGTTAAATGCAGACATTAACGCACATCTTGTCTGCAATGTATATATAGGTTGTTAGTTGTATTTTTATTTTATTTTATTTTATTTTATTTTATTTTATTTTATTTTATTTTTATTTTTTATTTTTTTGTAATCTACTAGCGATTTCTTAGTGGAAAATTTTCTACGCCAATATATTAGAATCAATATAGCAGAATAGTATACTAGAATCAGATACAACTGACTGTAACTGATTGTGCTGTAGCAGATGCATTTAAAAAAAAAAAGTAATAATTATGTTGTTGTTGTTTTTTTTTTCAATTGAATAAATATTATTTTCTAATTTACTGTTTAGAGTGAAAATGAAGATAAGTTAAATGCAAGGTTGAGAATACATATGTAAGGGGAAGGTAATGGTTAGAGAGTTTGACTCCTAACCCTAAGGTTGTGGGTTCGAGTCTCGGGCCGGCAATACCACGACTGAGGTGCCCTTGAGCAAGGCACCGAACCCCCTACTGCTCCCTGGGCGCCCCAGCATAAATGGCTGCCCACTGCTCCGGGTGTGTGTCCACGGTGTGTGTGTGTGTGTGTGTGTGTGTTTTTGTTTGGTTTTTTGATGGGTTAGATGCAGAGCACGGGGTCACCATACTTGGCTGTGTCACGTCATTTATTTATTTTTTTTAATTAGTAAAAGTGTGTGTTTACCACCCACATCATTTGTCTCTCTTGTTTTACTGAGTAATTTCAACTCTGATTCACAGATTAGCACTTCATTTTATTACTACATTCTCACAGCACTAATAAATTCAGACTTTGCATCTGCGATCTTCATTAGTGCACATTTATATCTATTTAAAATGAGTAGTGTGCACATTTAAGTATGTAAAATAATCATACTTTAATCAGCTGTATTGATCTAAATTAACTACTTTAACAAACTTACCAATGGAAAACGTTTGGTATAATACAAACAGAATGCAGAGCAGCTGAGGGTATAATGGCAGTGCAGCTAATCAAATGCAATGGTTGGCTAAACCAATTACACATGGCTGGTCACTCAGAGGGCATTATTGAGCCCCACACAGGTTTTATACATGATTAGAGCAGACAGTTGCAGCTACTCTCAAACTGCTATTCTGCGGTTTAAACTGTGCGGTTGTTGAAGAAGTTAAGCAGTGATCTCTCTCCTGATGGTTTTGAGCATGTGGGAAAGTAGTTACTGTATGTGCTTGCATGGACTAGTGCGAAATCTGAACTATCTGGGAAGCTTTCATACCCAGTATGAAGCTTTACTGCATGATAGTCTAATTCCGAGTACAGAAGAGAACACAACAATCATGCGGCACCATTTACAGCCTCCCACTCAGGAGAACACTTTGCGGCTCAGTTAAATTGCTACAGTTATTGCCAGAACCCATCATAGTTTTTCGCCAGGAGGAATTTAAGGAGGACAGTGACCAGTGTGGAATTGTCTTGAGGTCCAGAATGCAATATTGAAGAGGAATTAAATCACTCTATAAATGTGTGAATAAATGAAATGATCTTTGGTGAGTTGAGTTTAGCTCTGGACAATCGTGCAACATAGCTGTGCTGTCAGCAATAAATAACCAGCATATATTGTTTTTTTTTGTTTTTGTTTTTGTTTTTGTTTTTTTCAGCAAGAATGTCCAAACTAAGATCAAGGCCAGTTAATAAAGTAGTGACAGAAGGGATAGGTCATCCAAATTGATTGATTGATTGATTGATTGATTGATTGATTGATTGATTGATTGATTGATTGATTGATTGATTGATTGATTGATTGATTGATTGATTGATTGACTAGTTGGTTGGTTGGTTGATTCATTGACTGATTTCAAAATATCTTCTTTTGTGCTCCACAGAAAAAAAGAATGTCAAAAAGTCAAACTGGTTTGGAACAACATGAGAGTGAGTAATCAATGAAAATTTTCAGTTTTGGGTGAACTGTTCCTGTAGAAAAAGAGAAATTGAAATTGGGGGTTACATTGTGTTTCATTTAATTACTTAAATGTACTATTTATTTTAATGTATTATTAAAAAATGTATACAGTGTTGGGGAAAAAATACTTTTAAAAGTAAGGCATTACAATATTGCATTATTCCCTAAAAGAGAAACTAATTACAGTAGATTACTTTTATGGAACGTAATCCATTACATTACTTTTGGGTTACTTTTTTCCCACCTGAGCTGGGCTTGCTAACAAAAAATAAATTAATTAAAAACAGTTACACTATTGTTTGAGTAATTATTATCAATGATAATAACAACACACACACACAAATGTGATGTTTATCTAAAGTCATTTTTGCTTATTTGTATGGTTAAATTGGACCATCAAATGTCAGCAGTGATATGAAATACATAAAGTATATTTGTGTTATTTAACAGATTTAATTATCGCAGGTTCTAGGAATACTGAATCTGTTTTTGTGCAAGCGGTATGAGAGTTAATGCTCGTTCACATGTAGTCTACAACTACAGTAAATATAATGTTTACACAGTGCACACAACACCTCTGCACCTTACTCACAATTTTTCTCAACTTGGAAACAAAAGAGGTCTCAGTCAATAAATGGAAAACAAAGTAACCTACATTGCATATTTGAAAAAGCAACTCAGATATTTTGTTGTAAATTTAAAAGTTATTGATTTATTTTATAGTTGTTTGTTGAAAAATAAAAGTAATCTGATCATGTAACTTGAGTAACTTGTAATATAGATTTTTTTTTTTCTTTTTTTGTTAAATTGTGTCATTTTCTTTACACTCTGAGACTTACACTCTGAGACTCTTCTTCTTTTCTTTTCTTTTCTTTTCTTTTCTTTTCTTTTCTTTTCTTTCAGCCAAGTGCTAACATTATGTACATCTTCACACATTTATGATTGTTCTTACACTTGATTAATTATGTTAACTTTGTGTGTTAACATTGCTCTGCATATTCATAACATACTAGGATTTATTTTTAGATGACATTAACAGTAGTAGCTGCTGCATGATTGGATTCAAGTAAAGCTGCCAGTGAAAATGCCAAGTTCATTACTGCCTTGAGGGCAAGTTAATCAAGTCAGTAAAGACACTAACTAAAATGGAACCAAATGAGATACTGATTCTGTCAATACAGCCACTTGAATGGGTATTGAATAGTCAAGTCAAGTCAAGTCATCTTTATTTATATAGCACTTTAAACAAAAAAGATTGCGTCAAAGCAACTGAACAACATCAATTAGGAAAGCAGTGTGTCAATAATGCAAAATGACAGTTAAAGGCAGTTCATCATTGAATTCAGTGATGTCATCATGCAGCTCGGTTCAGTTTAAATAGTATCTGTGCAATAATTTGCAATCAAAGTCAACGATATCGCTGTAAATGAAGTGTCACCAACTAAGCAAGGAACCAAAACTCCATCAGTGACAGAATGGAGAAAAAAACCTTGGGAGAAACCAGGCTCAGTTGGGGGGCCAGTTCTCCTCTGGCCAGACGAAACCAGCAGTTCAATTCCAGGCTGCAGCAAAGTCAGATTGTTCAGAAGAATCATCTGTTTCCTGTGGTCTTGTCCCGGTGGTCGTCTGAGACAAGGTCTTTACAGGGGATCTGGATAGTCATGCTGCGTAAAGAGTATACCTCTGACTCGATTAGGCAATGTTTATTTCTGATGCATAACAACATGCTGACATTTACTAAGTTTGAGTTTTGGAAGTTTTTGATGTGTTATATTGGTTTATTACACGGCTCTGTGGAATACTTGATTCTGATTGGTCAGTCACGACATTCCGAGGTATGTTATCCCTAGATAACAACTGGTAAAAGCAGTCGGCGCTGTACTCTTGCTTGAACTATTTGTTCTTGGTGGAAGCTTTGCGTTTGTTTAGCTAATAAAATATTAAAACTCGATTCAAAATAGTGTACAGTTATTTTATTATGTATCGCAGACTCGCTCTCATTTCATACAAACGCAGCTGCTGCCATTTTGCTGTGATTGTTTTGTACGCTGTAATGGTTTATAAGAGAACTAACAAACTGGTAAGGTTTTAAAACATTTTCCTCATAATTGTTTTATTGCCTTAATTATTTTTGTGGTGAAATGTTGTGTAATAAGTGGTTTGACTTCACCGTTTCCCTTAAATGTCCGTCTAGTTTGAATTTGCCGCTTGCTCACAACTGCTATCTTCATGGATGCTTTGCGTTCAAATATTTCAACTCAAATCAATATTTTGCGTCTAATTATTTATTTATTATTATGTGGCAAGTAGCTGTGTAATAATCTGAATAATGTACATTGTCCCTTACTTAGTGTTAATGAAGCTTCAATTTTGTGGATTTAACTTGAAGAACATTATCGTATATTTGTGTGTTTCAGCCACTGGTCCACATACAAAAAGAGCCCTGACACAGTTTGAAAACTGGGGACAACCTACACCTAACAGCACAGCAACTTGGCAACCTACTGTGATTTAATCGCTGCCAGTGTGAATTCTACTGAAGAAGTAAAAAGGAGAAGAACATTCCAGTCTCAAACTCTTGTAATGGTGCCTCTGAGCGGCACTCTTGTCCTCTAGGCATTGCAGTGTCTATGTTGTGAAGCTTCTGTGCCCTCTGAGACTGTTTTATTAATGTGAGGTGGTTCAGTATTGTGTTGGAATCTGCGATGTACCA
This sequence comes from Cyprinus carpio, assembly GCF_018340385.1. NCBI lineage: Eukaryota > Metazoa > Chordata > Actinopteri > Cypriniformes > Cyprinidae > Cyprinus > Cyprinus carpio. The sequence goes on from NC_056608.1 coordinate 20,638,598, forward strand.
CAGTAAGCCTTGTAGATGCAGTTCCCTCAGGCTCCAGAACAGTGTATGGCTTGAAATGTTCTATATACAGGTATTGTGTTCAGATACTATGGGTTGGTTTGCTGTATGCCTCAATTTTTATACCTCAATTTGTCTGGAATGAATGTTCTAGCACACTTAAAACAACAAAATAGTGGAGAAAAGTGCTACACCTGGTGTCTGTCATTGGTTCAAATTGACAATTCCCTAGTTTTACAAAAAAATACAGTGCTGTCTCGACACAATACCATGACCATCTGTGATTGGTGGTTTGTGTTGGTGAACTCTGACTTCTAATAAAACTAGCAGGGAGAGCCGGGGCTGGGAACGATAGGACATACATACCTGTCCGGACCTCTTCAGCTCTAATTAAGGAAAGGTGAGGGACTGCTTGGTATTCTCCTGCAGCAGTCATTAGGGACATTGGGACTGGTCTGCGGGCTTCAGGTTAGCACAATTAAACGGCTGCCTTGTCAGTTTAGCGTGAAGGTTGCCAGTGTGAAATTAATAGGTCTCTACTGCTTTTGTGCAACGCCGAGCTGCTCATTTTTCCCCAGCGGTAGGGTCAGAGGCTGAGTGTCCAGGGAGAAAGTGATAGAAAGAGAAGAGAAGGCCAGCTGAATGGAGAAACCGGAGGATTTGGAGAGACTAAAGCATAAGGAGAGAAAAGAAATGTGCGTGGAAAGCATATCTTGTTCTTTTTCCACTCTATAATACCTGAAGAAGTATATCCGTTATGATGCCAAAATTTGAAAGGACATTTTCATGCAGATTCCAACTTGTGCCATCTGCATGAGCTCCACAGCGGCTAATCACTAGACCACAGCTCTGACCAGCTCTATATATTTAGCTTTATTTAATTATATGTCTTGAAGCAAGCATGTCATCAGAACACTGCCGCTTTGACTTACTCAATTGTATAAAAACCTGCAAATGAGTTTTTTTTATTTATAATTTTTAACTTTTTTTTATGTAATTGGTATTTTGCTGGTGCTTCTCTTTCTCATGTACAGTGTCGTTCTCAAGAGATTTGACAGAACTAACTTATCATCACTGTTGAAATGTGGGGTGACTTTACTATTTAAATACATGGTGTCATAGCTTGCATAATATTCTAATATTATATTAGTTAATTAGTTAGTACCCTTCAAAAGTTTGGGCTTGGTAAGATTTTTAGTGTTTTTGAAAGATTTTAAAAGACTTTTATCCTCAAGGGCTTGATTTGATTAAAAATAATAATAATAAAACAGCAATATTGTGAAATATTATTACATTTATTTTATTTTATATTATTTATATATATATATATATATATATATATATATATATATATATATATATATATACACACATATATATATATATATATATATACTTATTTTTTTATATTTTAGCAAACCTTATTTATTCAGCTTTCAGACTGTAATGCCTGACTGTAGCTTTCGGCCAGGAGAAGATGTCATCAGGGTGGCGTCCAACTTTCACGGGGTGTTTTCGACCCTGAACCACAACACCCTCCTGGCCCCCAGCTCAACTCCTCCCTCCTACTCCAGAGCCAACAAGATGCTCTTTCTGCTGCCTCACCCAACCTACGGACAGCTGCCTTCATCTCCCTTCCTGCTATAAACCCAAAGCAGTGAGTGTCTCCACACAGACTGTGCCGGGAAACCCCTACACACCCGACCTCAACTGGAATAGCCAGGTCTGCCACCCTTTGGTCCTGCACTGCTCAACGAGGTCCTGATACTTTGTGGCTTTCCGCTCATGGGCCTCCTCACACCCGTCTTCCTGGAATAGCCAGGTCTGCCACCCTTTGGCCCTGCACTGCTCAACGAGGTCTAAGACCATGTCTGGCCTCAGCAGTGTTTGCACAACCTGGGGGAAGACTAGTTTTCTTTCCAGGTCCACCCCCATCTCCCAGGATTGTGCTGCTTGCAAGAGGCTATTTTTGATCTTCTTGGGGGCTGCTATTTCTTTCTTCCCATTCTCTGATGAACTGAATGCATGTCCTCGGCCTTGTACTGGTCTGGCGCTTTTTCTGCCTCTCCCGCTCCAAGATGTCAGCCAGTGCAAAGAGAACCTTGTCATGGCGCCACCTGTATCGTCCTTGGCTAAGGGCTGTTTTGCATCCTGCCAGTATGTGCGCCATTGTTCCCCTCCCTCCGCATAGCCTACACGATGGGTCCTCCCTCATACCCCATTTGTGGAGGTTTGTTGGTGATGGAAGGGTGTCGTACACACTGAACGGAGCAGGAAGGAGATACGAAGGGCTCCATTCTCCAGATCTCAGGCCACGTGATCCGCTTCGGCATGTCCCACTTCGTCCAGGCACCTTGTACTCCAAGCTCGACGGCCATAGACCTGCGCCTATATATATATATATATATACACATATATATATTAAGATAGCCGCTATTACATTTAATAACTACTCCAGTCTTCAGTGTCACATGATCCTTCAGAAATCGTTCTAATATTCTGATTTGCTGCTCAAGAAAAATGTCTTATTATCAATGTTAAAAATAGTTGAGCTGCTATAAATTGAAAGTTCAAAAGTACAGCATTTATATTAAATAGACATTTTATAACATGATATAAATGTTTACTTTTGATGGTAGTATAGCTGACTAACCTGTATTGTTTAATCATTCATAATAATAATTAGTACCGTTTATGTGGCATATTAGTAAATCACAACCTAAATAAAAACTTAGCAAATACTGTATTTCACACACATTTTAAGCTCATCTTCTCCTTTTATCTTAGAGGTTTTACAGTCACTACTTCAATACTGAAGGGAACCTCCAGTGAGCCTTTACTAATAGTGCCATCACTGACTGACCACACAATGAGGGTCATGATTGGACCCTTGGCGGGGCAATAAAAGCCTTTAGACAGGAGATGGGATGCGATGGGCCGCCCATTTATCTTCCAGCTACACGCAGATGGACAAGCCTAATGGGTCTGTGATGGCAGGCTACCGAATAAAACCTGTCAGCATGCTTACTAATGTGCTAAGGCCTAACAGCGGAGAGGTCATCTCAGTCGGGTGTTGGGGTGGGAAGGGGGTCGCATAGCACAAGATAGAGGGCACTTATTTGATGCTGTTTGGATTTGACAGAGAAAATGTTTTGTTGGGTTGCCAGGGGATACGATTGGCACAACTGTTGCCAAGACAACCACACAAGCACCTCAGGTTAGTCACATGGAAGGACATTTTGGATATGCTCTCTATGTGTTTATTAGAAAAGGCTTTCTCTATTTTGGACGAAAAGTTTCATTTGTGTTGGGGGGGGGTACTTTGTTTTGTTCACAGGAAGTAGTAGTGTGAATTATTTTCTAAGGAAGGCAAAAAAAAAGATTTTCAGTTTTAGAGCTGAAAATTGGTTGAGATTACTTTTTCCTAAAAAAAAAGAGCAAAAAAAACCATTTGGAAATTCAGACTCTTTCGTCTCTGTCCCTCTTTCATGAAGAAAATATTAACTTTAGTTTTAATTTTATGTATATATATATGCACTTATTTATTTTATGTAGTGACACTTAAAATAAAATGGATCAGGTATCAATTATTAACAAAAAATTCAAATATGTAAATAAATAAATCACTTCTTGAAACTGAATACATATATAATAGTTAAATATAAAAATAAATCAATAAATTATTTCTGACAAATAAATAAACATTTAAACCACTTTTTAAGATGTTAAAAGTTTAAGGTTAAATGTGTATTTTAAACAATAATTAAACTTTTAAATATCTCTTTTTGTCAGATTTGTCAGTGATTTAGATTAGTTTGCTTGTTTGTTTGTATATTAATAATAAGCTGATAATCAGTTTTACATTTACTTTTAAATGGCGTCAAATAAGTCTATATCTCAATTGTGGATCTGACTTTATGATATTAGTCTGAAAAAGGCAAGAGTCTTGCTAGAAAGGATGCAACAAGACATCATAATAAGTAAAAGTGTCACTGCATGCAGACGAGTGTATGTTTATGTCCTTGTTTTCATTCTATAACATATTGCATGTGTTGACACAATTCTTTCTAGTGCTAAGTATTCGTACAATCACTACTCCTGTTCCCTGATTTTATTTTTCAAAACTTCTCAGGTAAAGTTAAGCTCAATAAGATCACACCATCGAGATGCAACACCTTCCCACAGAGGTTTCATCAAGTGCTGCTATTTTCTAAAATGAAGGTGACACGCAGGTGAAACCATTTGTGCTTCGACACATTTGTCTTTACTGCATTATATATCATGTGCAGATAATGATTTATCTTATCTGAAAGTTCTCTGCAGTAATCTATTTAAACTTTTTTTCTTGTTATTTTGTAGGTAATACACTAAGATGATTATATTTCTTCTCAATTACTGTTCAGAAATATGATGTTTTTGAGTAATGACTTGAAGTGAATATTCTCCATAGCATCTCTTTATTGATAAGCCAAAGGCAGATGGGTTTGAAACAAAATGAGGGTGAGTAAATGATGACTTTTACTCTTAAAAATAAAGGTTTCAATATGGGGGGTTATGCAGCAATGCCATAGAAGAGTCATATTTTGCATCCTCAAAGAATCTTTTTAGTAATCACTTCTTAAAATATATTTTTTTTCTTAGTCTGAAGAATATTTTAATGATCTAAAGAACCCTTTTTCACTCTAAAGAACCTGTTGGATGTTAAAGGTTCTTCAAGGAACCATGAATGTAAATAAAACCTTTTTTTATTTCTTTTTAATTCCTAAAAATAAAGGTCCTTTATTGCCATAGAATTTCCATTAAGATCCTTTAACATCAATGGAACCTCGCTATTCCACAAAAGGTTCCTACTAAAGAAAAATTGTTCTAAGAACTGATGACTGAAAGGCTTTGAGGGGAAACAAAAATGTTTCTTCTATAGCATTACTCCCTTCTTACCAGGAGCTGAACCATGCCTTTTTTATTTATTTATTTATTTATTTATTGTCTGTGTGTGCAAGCAAAGCCACATTTTGTTCTGTCAGTCCAGATTACTGAAGGTTAAATCTGTATTCTGTGTATATTAGACTTACATTGATTTCAGTCTCTCTCTCTCTCTCTCTCATCATTCTAATTGCATGTAACTGAACTGATTATATCGGGTTAGAAGTGGCAGCCACTTTTACCATGTTTACACACTTGTAGCTCAACTGAGAGTCCTTGAACTATCAAAGGGCTCCATCAGAGGACCACTGGGGCCTCCAACCTGACACTCTTACAGTCTGAGTGAGACACGTACAAGTGCTAACCCCCCTCTCTTTGTTTACTAGAAGAGTTAAAGCCCTTACAGGCTGTGAAATTACATTTCCCCTCTATCACACCCGCATGCCGCAGACCATGAATAAATGCAAACCAATCACTACTAGGGTTGTTCCCTCAATTTTGTCCACTTTCTCATGGTTTAAAATGGGAAAAGAAACATTTTAGATGAGTTTGCACTTGAGTAAATGAGAAGTCAAAAAGTGGCCCGTTCCTATGGAGACACGAGCGAGTCAAACCATAGCGCTTTGAATCACCGACACGCCGTTCCTCAGAATAAACAATGTGCATTTGCGGCATCATTACCGGAGCGTACACTAAAAGAACTGCTCAAGGACATGTTTTCACTCTCATTGTTCTGTAGTTTCCCTTTGTTGGGAAACGTTAGAGTAACATTTATTTCTCTCGGGCAGAAATAATGGGCACATCCTCTATTATTCAAAAGCTGGCATGTAGATAAATCTGATCTCACTCAGCCCACATATTGCTGTGATGTACAGCTGCGTTTATACATGCACTTTGAGAGATGCTCAAAACAAAACTGGAAAACAGCAGTCTCGACTAGCATAGCCACACTGTAAATATACTGTAAATATAACAAATACAAGAATGTGTTGCTTTGAGTTTCTCTTTTTTAGTTTTATTCATGCTATGTTAGTGTGGAACTTGTTTTTAAATCTATCTATCTATCTATCTATCTATCTATCTATCTATCTATCTATCAGTTAATGAACCCCTAATGTTATTATTAATTAAAAATTAAAGTGGTCCTAATGAAATTACTTTGAAATTTGGTTTTTTGGATTTATTACTTTACAATATTTATAATGTTTTTGAATATTTAAATCGTTGTTGTTTATATTTTAAGTATTTTTAGGTTTTTATTTTTTTATAGGCATGGGATCATATGGGGGACTTGTAATCATTTTGAAATGGTTAAATATGGGATCATATGGGGGACTTGTAATCATTATGAAATGGTTAAATTAGCTTTTTTGACTAAGGCTTTTTTCTTAATTTCCCTTTTATGTCATGTTCTATAAAATTTGCAAACATTTTGAACTAATTCAGTATAGATAAGTAAAGAGGGATAGTTCACTCAAAATGTAAAAATATTCTGAAAAATGGGTTTTTTTGTCCATAAAATGAAAGTCAATAGGGACCAAAATATGGGGACTAAATGACCACAAGGATAGTAATACCAGTAAATTTGCCCTTGTAGGAGGGGATGACATTTTTTTTGGACATTGTGAGAGGTGTTTATGTATATTTGGGAATTGTGATGTAATTTTTTGTAGAAATGAGGGTTTGTGTTAGGGGTAGGTTTAGAGATAGGGTTAGATAAGGATAGAAAATACAGTTTGTACAGTATAAAAACAATTATGCCTATGGACTGTCCCCTTAAAACATTGAAACCAGTATATATGTGTGTGTGTGTGTGTGTGTGTGTGTGTGTGTGTGTGTGTGTGTGTGTGTGTGCTTGTGTGTGTGTGTGTGTGTGTGTGTGTGTGTGTGTGCTTGCTCACTCCATTGAAGAAAGAATGTTACACATATATGCAATTACATGAGGGTGAGTAATGAGAAGTTCTCCAACTAGTTAACTTTAATTAAATGGTAGTTTGAGGGGAAAAATGCAAATCCTGATCCTCTTTGTTTGAGTCAAATACCTTTTGCATGTTTTCTTTTTAAGTATGGTCTAGATTTTGTGCTGTATAATTTCACGATTCTCATCTCAACTTTCCCTTTGTTGTTCTTTTCAGGCATTTCATGCAGTGTTGAATGACATCCTTCATTGTGTCTGTAGAGTTAATGAAACACTCCTTGCAATATTCAGCACCTGTGCTGTCAGTGCCTTTGGGACCTGCATAATCTTTGCATTTCTCCATATTCAGGTTCGCCACAAATGAAGCATCTCTCCTCTGAAGATGAACAGAGGTCATGCCTGACAGATGGCAATAGTTAAAAGTGGAATAAAGGTGGCAGAGGCTCTTAAAAATTCATGCCGTGTTTATTCCTAGTGTGATTTTCTCTGCTTATAATGGAGGACAGAAACAATGCATGGCGATAAGATTTACAGGTTTTGTTCTTATTGATTGTGAGTCAGCACTCTTTATGCAAATTCCATCTTCCCTCCATCATGACCTTCTGCATCTCTAGTTCAACTTTTTCTTCTTGTGTCCTTCTTTATTCATTCCACAGGTGTGTAGAGATTTGCAAATATGCATATATGGAAATAGGTCCGTCACTGTGGTTCTACTGTTGTTTTATGGTGAAAGTGGTTATACTATCAACCTAACCTGCAGTGGATTCATCATTAAAAGGTCAAAACTAAGGTCATTTGGTATTAGGAAATGGATTAAATGTTTAACTGATTAATTACATTTGAAAAAGTTTCATAGTTAACACATTTAGAACACCAAATAAAACATGTAGTTTATTTGTAGAGCAGTGCTCTTTACTCATTTCACTATGATAATAAAGAGTCCAAGAGCCCTCAAAACTGCTTTAAAACATGAAACTCAATGTAAATCAGTAGTAATTGAATAATAAATCTACTTTCACCATACTTTATTGATGTAATCTTATGCATAATATTGATGTTTGCAATGTTTTCTTTTCCCAGTGCCTGCATTTCAATGAATTAGAGCGTTTCACTTCTGGGTGGTATTTATTTTTTGTGCTTCATCAGTGATAGTTAAATTTCGCCATAAAGGCTGTAAATGACTTGACTTCAGGTAAACGCCACATTGTGATAGTTAAATTTCGCCATAAAGGCTGTAAATGACTTGACTTCAGGTAAACGCAGTCCTCATAAAGGCTGTAAATGACTTGACTTCAGGTAAACGCCACATTATAATAGTTCCAATCATCTCTGAAATTTCTGATCGTTTGAAAGAATATCAGAGATAAATCTGAAATATTAAATAAGGCCCTCCAAAGTTAAACTCAGAAAGAAGAAAGGAAATATCTTTGTCTTTTTTACATTGAGTAAAGGCAACTCACACAGTTCGACTGACGTTATTCCATTTTTAAGATCTAATATAATTAAGTTTCAAAGTGTCATTGCCACTTTCTCTCTGATACAGTTTCCCCAAAGTCATCTGGGTCTCAGAATCTAATTCTGTGTTACACCGGCAAACAGCTTTTTCACTTTAATGTGAATGCAGTGCCCTGTGTGGGTATATGTGTGCTCACTCTTCACCATCATTAACAGCAGGCAAATGAGACGGTGGAAGAAAAATAAATATGTAAAGGGTATTTATCATGCCAACATTCTGCTATCTCCAACACAGACATCATCAGGAAAGAGATGCAATGTGATTATCCTTTTGTCAGGTGAAATATTCATATCCCGATACAAGCATACACACATATACACTATCATCATCCTGAATAACTATTTGTACTGTGTTATCCTCATACAAATAATGAGGCATACACATCAGGGTCAAAGATCCCTACCTACCTGGAACGAGGTAGACGACCTTTCACAAATACATGGCCAATGGCAAACTGTATTTCTTATTTCCTTTTTCTTCTTCCACAGATGTGCCATTTATTTTCTAATGGCTTAGACGGGCCCCTGGTTTCTGTCTCAATGAAATTACATTTCCCAAGGACAATACTGAAAGTTCAAGGTTAATCATGGGCTGAAAAGGGAAAGAAGAATGAAAAGAAGTAATTTTCCCAAGCCGTTTCTGTGGATTCCAGATGGTGAATGCACAGCATGTTCTCTGCAATTATTTTTGATTCAATTAAAATCATCTCGAAGCACACTGAAATCTTGAGGATTGTGTTAAGAGCTGGAAAACTGGTGTCTAAACCATTATTGTGTATGTATACATGGTGAATTCTGTTGTATTGAACTTGAATGTCTGTGTATTCTTGATGTGAACATTATCATGTATTTTTTTTATTATTGTATTTTCATGCAGTCGAGATCCAACATAACAAGAAAGCACAATAGGAGTAACATTTTAGTCAGAGTCTCATGCACTATATTTAAGTCTTCTGAAGCCATATGTTAAGACTGACACTTGTGTTATAGAGGTTTAGATATTAGTATAAGAAGACAAGACAGAAGTACTGATTGTAAAAAAATATTTTTGCAGTCTAATTTACAATGCTGTTTTTTGGGTGAGCACCTGGAAATTTTTTACCAAATATGCCACTTATCGCAATCTCTGAGAAGTCAGAGAAGTTGTTAAAAAGTAAAATTTATACATGAAATTATACAACTAAAACAAAAGAGCTGCAAGTTTATAGGAAATATTTTTTTCAAATAACTTCATTTATAGACCCCCCCCCCCCTTTTTTTTTTGTTAAGTTGTATTGCACACAGCCATGCGAGCTGATGCAATGATCAAACACACTGTCATAAAATGCTCTCCATCCAAGAAAATAAATAAAATAAAATTCACTGATTCATCTGAATCTGTTAGTCTTTTGAAGTATTTTAAGTAGAAAAATCTTGTAGACTCCTTTGTTTTTTAGTCTTATTAGTTATCATCCTAATTAAGATTGTTATTGGTTCTGTGGCAGAATAATACTGCTCATGTAGTGAAAATAAATTCAATCAGAATAATGTTAACCCTCATATTCTTTTTGGGATATCAAAGACCCCAAGACCAATTGATATTTCCCAAAAATTAATCATCGGGTTTAAGGCTTGCCCAGACAGCTTATAAAAACTGATATTAAACTTGATAACACACCTAACTAAATAAAATAAAAAAAAATAATTTATATAAAAAAAAAAAATGTTCGGTCAAAGTTAAAGAAAATTTTATATAAAACAGCATAAATATAAAATACTGCAATTATTTGCTTAGTTTTAAAAGTTATTTTATTAAATGAATATAAATAAATTATTTGTAATATTCTTTTTTTCTAATAATTTAATAAAAAATAATATTAATATTATTAATATTAAAAGATATTAATACATTATTTTATATTCTAGAGGTTGTCTGTGAAGTGTGTAATTGGTCAGATGAACAGATAGTCCCACCCTAAACTCACACCATTGGTTGAGCCAATTATTTATTTATTTATTTATTTTTATTGATCTAGGGTGCATTTCCCAAAAACAACTATGGTTACAATTTCCATCACTACCAATAGCTTTCAATGGAATCACCGAGTTTGCTCACAATGCTTTAGGGAAACGCACCCCAGGTCAATGCTTTGACAGCTCTACGGTGTTTCAACTTTTCAGGGTAATCAAACTACAAATGGCATACTTGTAGCTATCTCTATGCAACTGGCATGTCAGTAAGTATTTAACATCGAAAAAGTTTCATATCACCTTGTTACAAAACAGTTTCAAAGTCATTTCCCCAACACTGGGCCTGTTTATCTCGCAGTAAGCATTATGTTATCGCTGGGTTTTGGCTGCCACAAACCAAAAAACTCTGAGCTCACAAGTACTACACAGCATTCTTACTGCAAAAAGACAGAAACCCCAAATAAAAAAAGCTTTATCTCACCTCTGCAAACATGCTGCCTGCGTTTCAGTGACCCCGAGCTCGGCCCTCCCTCGTGAAATCCATTCCTTTCTCCCCTGCTAGTTCACACAGAGCCCTGTGGGAGCTGAGCGCTTATTGAAACTGCCATCTTATCCCGGGAAAAAAGAAAAATCACATAGACACACCAATTCTAGGATAGACCAGTAATAAGTCTCGGTCAAGAGACGCACCCTTTTTGAGTATAAATTGGCCTCGGGCTTTAAATTTAAAGCAATTTTTGTATTACTCTGACGCTTGGAATATGAAATAAGTACAGAGGGAGAGAGATCAGAAATTGTGCAGACAACTGCAGTTACTAACAGCAATGCCATGAGTCTGGTAACCAGGCAGCTAAAAAATGGCATGCACATTTCAGAGAGGAAAAAAAAAAATGCTGAACTTTAAGGTCAGCAGAAAGTGAGACATATAGATTTCCCTGGAGCACTTTGATTTAGACAATGCCACTGTAATATTATTTATCATTCTGCTTACATTTCTTCCATAATCTGACCTTACATTTGGAGCAGAAAAGGGCACTTCTTGCAGTAATATCTCAAGCTGTGGCCAAGTACCGAGCGTTGAACACTTTCATTACTGTGTCAGTTTGGGGTTTAAGTGTTTGTCTGTGTTTTCAAGACACCGTTGTATCACCAAATAATCCAGAAAATCCCTTTTTTAATCTATTTTCTTCTCTATAATCCAAAATCTGAAAGAAATTCTCTCTTAAATAATGCTGTAAATTACATATATAGTGTTCATTTATTATTACTATTAAAATACTGTGTTGTAAATAATTGTTCTGACAATACTGAGTTCACCCATAACACTGATTCCTAATTTTGTCTTTTTGAATGGTTCATTAAAATGGTAAGCCCAAACAAAGAATAGTTGATAAATGAGAATACACTGGTTGTGCTGTATGTTTTTGATTCCCTAAAAAGAACCTGTTCAAAAGTTTCATTTGTTCATAATTTGGGACTACATTGGTTGTGCTGTATGTTTTGATTCACTAAAAAGAAATGGTTTATATGAGTCACCTGGTCATAATTAAATGAACTATTGTTGTTGTGTTTTTTTTTTTTTATTTATTAAAAAGAGAAAGTTTATAATAGTAGTCTCTTGTTGTGAAAATGCTTGATTCACTAAAAAAAAACTGGTTCATTCATTTATTTTTGTTAATTTTTAGGAATACACTGGTTGTGCTGTATGTTTTTTATTTAATATTATTATTATTATTTCCTGAAAAGGACTTGCTCATTAAAGTGGTAATTTTATGAATGTGACTGCACCGTGTTTTTTTTGTTTTTTTTTTTTTCTTTAGGTTCCAGACGCTGGCTTTAGTGAAGAAAGGAAATTGAATTACTGTCTGATCTGACATACTATGTCTTAACAACTTTATCTGGTGATTTATTCTCTTGTAATGCACCACTGCTGATGTGTTCCTCATATAAGTGTTTGTTGAATTTGAGAGCCCTGTTTTGTGTTCTGTTTCGTTTAGGCTATCAGATGCTGGGCGAGGAGTATGTCAGCATCATTCAGGTGGACCCCAGCAAGAGCAGAATCCCCTCACAGATGCACAGAACCACAAAATCTTCTTCCACACGTTTGTGCCTTATCTTTTGGACAAGGTCTTGATCTGCACTGAGAATGAGCTGGAAGCAGAAGCACCTCAGATGAGCTGGAAGTTGATGCCGTTGTCACATGTGCGGCTGTGGATTCAGAGAGCTGTAGGGATGCTGACAGAGTCTCAGAGGAAGTCTCTGATTCCACTCGTATTTGCCCTGCAGCAGGGGATCACACTGCTGTACAGACTACATGTGGCTGTCTTTTACATCGCCGGAGTGGGTAAAACAGTGGGTAAAATAAGCATTGAACATGTCACCATTTTTCTCAGTAAATACATTTCTAAAGGTGCTGCTGACATGAATTTTTCACAGGATGTCGGTCACAACCCTAGTAATCCTTACATACAAAGAAAACAAAACAAATAAGTTCAGAAATTAAGTTCTGTGTAATAAAATCGAATGACACAGGGAAAAAGTACTGAACTTTATTTAATACTTTGTACAAAAGCCTTTGTTTCTCCTGTATGGAGACACTATCGGCATGCATTGCTCAGGTGTGATTTTGGCCCATTCTTCCACACAGACAGTATTCAAATTTTGAAAGTTCTGTGGGCCTTTTCTATGAACTGATCTTTAGTTATTATTTTCTATGGGATTCAAGTCAGGTGATTGGCTGGGCCATTCTAGCAGCTTTATTTTCTTTCTCTAAAACCAATTGAGAGTTTCCTTGGCTGTGTTTGGGAGCATTGTCTTGCTGAAATGTCCACCCTTGTTTCATCGTCATCATCCATGCTAGACTGCATGGATGCGCAGGGAGTTCTTGCCCAGAACAGAACCATACCACCAATCCAAACTGTATGCTAATTGTCACTCACCTTTGACAATAGTGGTCCTGACAGAAATAAATATTTACTCAGAAAAATGATGACATGTTCAATACTTATTTTACCTGCTGTATGCTAACTTTTTATCTACTCATTTTCACATTCAATTTGGACTGTAAATTCAGGTAATATATGTGTTATTTCAATTTAGAGTTGTTTCAGTGAATCAATATCTAGAATCAATAACAAAATCATTGATATTATTGTTTTAATTTTCATTTTTGGGTGTAATTTCCCTTTCAGTTGTGATTAATCTAAAAATAGCTCTCCTGTATTTTTTTACTAGTTTCACTCTCTTTTTTTTTTTTTTTTTTTTTTTTTGGTAGGATCCTGCACCAACCAATCCTCTTTATGTATAACATTATCTTCACAGGGCCATCTGTCGGATGACTAGCTCAAGTAACAGGTCATATTACATTCCAGAGACTCGTCCTCCTGGCCTGTGTGGGAATTGCTTTCCATGATCTCTTCAACTCTGTCTGGATTGACTGAAGCACTGAAGATGAAGATCCACTCTTCTCATCCTCTCAGCATCTGCTGCTTCTGAAAGTGTCTCTCTGAGACTGGCTAACAGTTCAACAGCAGCAGTTCAGTAAACACAAGTCTCTTATGGCTATTAAAATCATAGCAGGTCTGAACCATAACCCAGGCTTGTACATTGATCCAAAATTAACATGCCAAATGTGCTATTTATGCGGTTCTAACACATATACATTTTAAAGGGGTCATATGATGCGATTTAATTTTTTCCTTTCTCTTTGGAGAGTTACAAGCTCTTGGTGCATAAAGAAGAATCTGTAAAGTTGCAAAGACTAAAGTCTCAAATCCAAAGAGATATTCTTTATAAAAGTTAAGAGTCAACCACGCCCTCCTAAAACGACTTGTTCTAACACGCCCCCACATGTCTACGTCATGATGTGAAAAGATTTGTATAACGGCACCCAAATGTTCACACAAAGAAAGAAGGCATAACTTTTTTAATTCTCGCTGTTGCTGTGGGGCCATGTTGTGGAGACGCTGTGTTTCGTTGTGAAAGCGAAAATACTTTGTTTGGCCTTCCAAAAGAGGACACAACTACAAATCAGTGGTTAAGATGTATTTCAACACTGTTCCATAACAGTTTAACCCACATATTCAGATGTGTGCAGCGCATTTTATGGAGGATGAGGACTGTTTCCTGAACCAGTAGCCTACAATGCGTCTGTGGCACAAAGGCTGGTTCTTTAAAGTGGAGCAGTTCCAACTTTGCAAGGACAGTCTGGCGCTTCTGACTTACATCATTTATGTATCATTCACTTCTGACTCATGGCCTGTAAGTGATTTTTTTTATATTTAGTTTTTTTGTGTGTGGTGTTTAGATTGTTGTTTTTATTTTCTCCGATCACAAATGCAGACATGGTTTTATGTTTACGCAGGGCGATATGCAATTCAACATGTAAAAAGACAGTGTAAGTTATTATAATCAGTAATTATAATGACTAGGAGTCCCACATCCCCAGGTCCTTCCACCACCACCTCCCCCACTAAAATATGGTGACATGCACCAGTCACTTTGTGCAGCATTGGTCTGCTCACTACCTCATTCAGCATAGAACTGACGTCATTCTACTACCTCTTCAGTCAGTTAAATAAAAGAACTGCTCTCTGAGCCCTTCGTCACTTTAATCAGACTGAATAAGCTTTTTTTTTTTGCACTGCAATCTTTATCTGCACTGTTTGTTCACCTCACTGGTTTGCACTCTATCTGCCATGTGCCCTGTGCTGCTTTATTTAACTTTATTTTTATTTTGTATAGTTGTATTTTATATTTTAGATTTGATCTGTATCTATGTGTATTTTTAGGCTCTACTGTCAGTGTTATCTGTATGCACCATGGGTCTGAGAGTAACGCAATTTCAATTCTCTGTATGTATGTACTGTACATGTGGAAGAATTGACAATAAAGCAGACTTGACTTGACTTGACTTATGTCCCCACTGGATGCAACAAATGCCTCGTTTGTAATGGGTTTTATTGGTTTTGTCTCACTGTGTTGTAAGGAGCTTAACATTTCCGTCATACGCTTGAGGTATTCAGCCAATCACAATGCACTGGATAGCTGGCCAATCAGAGCACAGTTCACTTTTCAGAACAATGAGCATTGTAAAAATTGACATGTTTCAGAAAGGCGTGGCAGAGAGGAGCAACAATAATGTACATTATATGGAAAATTTACATTATATGGAAAATAATGTGTTTTTTGAACATTAAACCACATAAACACATTGCATTACACCAAATACACAAAATAATGTTCTTTTTAGCAGCGTCATATGACCCCTTTAACAGAGACTGAAACATACATTAGTAACACTGGCAGGATCTAAACTGAAAGCACTTTATGTTTAAACAACTTTAGAAATATAGACATGTATCTAGGAATGCTTTTAGTTTCATTATAAAAGGCCTATTAATTTATCAAATTAATAAGGTTATTTGAATGATAATAGCTGAATTACTGTTCAAAAGTTTTGTGTCATTAAGATGTTTCTTACAGTCACCAAGGCTGTGTTCATTGATCAGATGTTAATGTTTCTAAAGCTATGCATACGCAACAAATATGTGTTTACTGCACATTTGGCACACACACAAGTTAAAATCTCACCAGTTGTGGCCCAATGCCATTCCCCCAGTTCAGCAGTTTGTTATTTGGAGTGTTGAAATATTACTTACTGTACAAAATGTTCACAATATAGCCAACCTATAACTCATCAGCCCAGTAGAAAATGTCTGGCAAAGATGAACATTTCAGTGGATTGGGAAAAGGCAAAAAGTGAAGTACAAATTGAGTATAAATGGAAACAGATGTTGCAATTAACAGTGAAATTTGCTACTTGGCAGAAGATATCGGACCATTGATCTACGTTTAGAGGACAGTAACTTCATGTAAGTATGTGTGAGAAAGAGAGAGAGCAAGAGAAACTCATAGGTAAACCAGACATCAGTTCCACACAGTCACACCATCATCTGTTTCAATTTTTCCACAACAATTAAACTGAAATTGTCTGCAGCATGAGCATTACCCTCATCAAAAATGTGCAATTGGGCAAATCTATTTTCTGTTGCGATTAATGCTGTTAGTGATTAATGAGTGTGAAGACAAAGTGGGAAAAGGTGGGTGCAGAATAGATGAAAAAAAAATATGCAAGAATATGAAACCGATACTGATAAAGCTATTCCATAGTTATTATGATGCCTTTCCAAATTCCTTCAAAGAGCGTTGAATCCCACAATGGTTTGCAACCATCCCGGAGGGGAAAAAATGCTTTCAAGATGGCAGATGAAGAGAACCTTTAAAGGAAGAGTTTACCCATAAATAAACATTTGCTAAAAAAATTTTTAATTCTCAGGCTATCCAAGATGAATATGAGCTTGATTCTTCATTGGAACAGAACTGGAGAAATTTAGCATTACATCAGCTCACTAGTAGATCCTTTGCAGTGAATGGGTGCCGTCAGAACAAGAGTTCAAACAGCTAATAAAAACATCACAATAATCCACACCACTCCAATTGCAGTTAACATCTTGAGTAGAGAAAATCTGTGTTTTTCTAAGAAATTCATCATTAAGACATTTTTAAGGATTACTTGTGGATTATTGTGATGCTTTTATCAGCTGTTTGAACTCTCTTTCTGATGGCACCCATTCACTGCAGATTATCCATTGGTGATGTAATTCTAAATTTCTTCAAATCTGTTCCAATGAAAAAACAAACTCATCGACATCTTGGATAGCCTCAGAGTGCATACATTTTCAAAAAAATTCATTTTTGGGTGAACTATTTCTTTAAGGCAGCACACTAAGTTTTTGAACACAGCCACACACTGACATCCAGGGCTTTACAGCTTCAGTTCCAGAAGTTATGACATGACAATGAATCAGTGGTTAAAAATCCTTGAAACATTTATATTTATAAGGTCTTTTGATTTTTCAGATAGGCATGTCTCATTGCTCTTCCTTGTGACGGGTAATATCAGAAGCATCCAGGGTGACGAGTCTTTTTTTGATATGTGGTTTCTTATAGGTCAATGACAGTCTTTTGTGTTTTTACATCAAACATTGTGTCATGACCACAGAATGGCATGACTTCTGTACTGAGAGATTAATAGCCTTTACAGAGATAGCTATTGGGCCTATTCACCTCAGCCATGACACGACCATGGCATGAGAGTACTCTTCCATAATCATTTCCTTTTTCTCTTTTACAAAGCAGACATCACAGCAATCAGGAAACTCATTTTTTGCAGATTGGAAGTGACATTTGACATGGGTATGACAAATCTAATAAATACGCTCTTTATGCATGTGACGATTTCACTCGTGCATTCAGAGAGCATCAGCGAGGTCAGTCAGAAGAGCATGGAGAAGAAATTGATTGTGAAATGTTTCTAGCGACTTCAATTATTTATGGATTTTATATGTTATTTTATATTTTTGTTGTGCACTGTTGTGTAACTGTGTTCAGTTTATTGCAATTCATCTTCCTTCAATTCCAACAACCTTTGATGCATCGACAATTTGATTCAAACTTGTAAATTAAAGGAGGCAAATCCTTAATTTTTAAAATTCTCTATTTTATTATGAATGTGTTAAAATCAACTTCTGAATTGAAAATATTCAATATTTCATGAACTTAAAATATTTAATTTTTGACATGCAGCACACAAAAACATTTCGAGTTTTATACACTGGATGAAAAATAAAGGTATCTGTCTGTCTAAAAATATAGTTATTTAATTTCTGCTGCCAATTTGTTGCCAGATATACAAATTAAATGGTGATTGCTTGTTTTTGATTTAAAAAAAAAAAAGACAAAATTGGAAGATTTATGCTAAATAATTAAAACATCAGTAACAGGTTAAGTAAAAACATAAATATTTATATCAACATAACTATATGAAGTTGTGTTTAGGGTTGAGGGACATGCAAGTTTTGATTTGAGTTGAGTTTTATGGAATGCACCATTATTAGTGGTGGACTATTGTGTGACTGCATTAACTTCAATTCAGTAAATTCCTCTACCTGTAAATTCAATTCAGTATCGTTATCTGCCAACTGAATTCAAATTCCAACTCATGCATTGAAGGAAGCCAATTGTTAAATGCAAATTTTTACCTATTTCTGGTTAGAAACGGCTTCTTGTGAGAGAGTGTTGGCCGTGGTTGTTCTACAGCTGGTATTCAAGAGGTTAATTTTGGTTATGAAATACTTAAGACAAACAAGCTCCACTCTTCCACTTAGCTTTGCCTTAGGCAAAAATCTCTGTTCCTCTCATTTCTTTTCTGGGTTGCTTTCATTTCATTTTCACAGTTTGCTGCCACCGAGTCAGTCAGATTTCAAACTGCAGGGTGTGGAAGAGCCCATGGGTTAACCGTATGTAATATAGAAAATTATTTACACTTGCAATCACAGAGATACAGTCTTTGAACAAATATAGACTGCGATGCTAAAGCAAGTCTATTAAGCCTGCTGTTGTATCACACTGAGCATGTTCACTGTAGGTATATTACAGGCAGACTTCAGAAAGACCTCGCTGTTATCAAGCCCTTTTCTCATTAAGAAAGTGATGAAAGCATAATGGCTGCTCCGTGCACACACTCCAAATGGAAGGAATAGGGTGAGAAATATCAGATTCGGGAGCCGATGGGAATGTAAGCTGCATTGTGCCCTTTTTCTGGCTCGTTCATGTACATAGCTCCCATTCCTCATGTTATATCTCTGTTTTCTTTCCCCTGAACAGGACAGAAGCCATTATGTTGACACTCTAAATGGAGGTTTAATGATCATGTGATCCCACATCGCTATGTTTTGAAATGAGCAGCCATACGGAGTGACGCTCTTTAGTACCGATCCATTGCACCACAGTGTCTATGAAAAGTAAAACACATTCAAAGACCCAGGGGAGCACTGATAAGGGAAGGGAATATGAAAAATGAAATAAATACAGCAAATTCTCACTGTGAACATGCATTAAAATAATTTTTTATTACTTTGTGCACACATACAGTACAGTACAGTTTTGTATGTTTTGAATAAACACTGAAACCTTAGAATGTCAATGTGTTGACACCAGTGCTGTATTGTTAACTAAAACTATTAAAAACGGCTATCATTTTCCAAAATTGAAATAACGTTAAATCAATATAATATATTTGTTGTCATGTGTAATGTTAAATTAAAAAATTAAGTTTGGTTTTGTTGTATTGAAATGTAAATTAATTAACTTGAGTTTAAATGCATTGCTAAGTAGAAATAAAAAAAATCTAATAAAAATGACAAAAGCACATAAGAAACTTACTAAAACGTAAACTAAAATTAAAATGAAAACGTTTTATATTAATAAATATTAATTTAATATAATATACAAAGAATAATAAAACAGCACTGACTGGACTAATAAAAGTGAAGTGCTGAACACAAAAGAAGATATTTTGAAGAATGTTGGTAAAAATAAATAAAATAAATAATAATAATAATAATAATAATAATAATAATAATAATAATAATAATAAACAGTTAATAACAATAATAATAAAACAGTTGGCGGTATTGACTTCCATAACATTACTATGGAAGTCAATGGCTACCGCCAACTGATTGGTTACCAACATTCTTCAAAATATCTTCTTTTGTGATCAGCAGCTGAAATAAAATCATACAGGTTTGGAACAACTTGTAAATGATGAAAGAATTTTTTTTTATTTTTGGGTGAACTATCCCTTTAAAGTTACTGATAAGTGTGTCGAACAAATAAATGTTAAATGTGATGCTTTAAATATAATTGTATGGATTTAAAAGAAGCATGTCTCTGAAATTTGGGCTAGATGAATGAAATCGTTTTTGTCTTGTGTAAAAGTCAACCAGGAAGTATAGCATATAATATTTGAAGAGGACAGAAAAGTCAATATGATATCAGTGATTTATGAAGAAACTATCCGAGATGCTCGAAAGGTCAGTTGGAGAGGCAGGCCTACAGTTTTAGTCGGTTTTTACACTTGAAACATGCAAAAACCACCCGCTCTCACAATGCAAGCAGTGAGGTCCACAATATTGAGTTAAACGTTAGTGAGTCACAGCTCCCATAATGCTCCCAGACGCGTCGTGAATCCCCACCAAAACCCTGCGGATGATTTGAGAAATGGCTCCTTCTCGCTTCTCTCTCTGAATCCACGAATGAGTTTATCACACATTAGTCAGCCTCGCTCTCACGAAGACACTGATATTTGCCTTGAAAAAGCCATGCTGTGGTAATCCCTCTCTGTGTATGTCGCTGGGTAATGATCATACAGAGCCTGCTAATCTGGATTTAGAGTTTGAAACACTGCCACTTGCGGCGAGTCCAATCCACGGCTGTTATTTTTCACCCAAAGCTCCTCTGAAGATATTCACCTGGCAAAGAGGGGGACAAGGCAACTAAAGGGATGCCAACCGAGAAATGTCTGGCAGATCAGACTTTCCTGGATTGAGACGGATGTCGGGATTTAGTGAAACCTGCTCGAGGAATTATACTATTTATCCCACTAGGTAGACCTTGTATAACAATGCAATTTGCACCTTCTAAATGCAAAGTATTGGGGAAATCTGGAGTAAATTTGCTTTCTTTCCATCACAGGAAGACAACACAATTTTCAAAAAATTTCAAACTGCACCACTGCAGGAAAATGGAGTAGATAGTAGTATTTTTTTTTTTTTTTTTTTTTTTTACATTTTGGATTTATTACTATATGTTATGTGTTTCATTAAAAGGAGACCTATTATGTCTCATTTTACAATATGTAATATAAGTCTCAGATGTCCCCAGAATGTGTCTGTGAACTTTCAGCTCAGAATACCCCACATATAAATATTACATCAATTTTGAAAATGCTTATTTTGAGTGAATGCAGAAAACTACACTTTGAACAAGTGACCGATCTCAGCCAGAGCTTCAGCATCTATTTATAGTGCAGGGGGCTGGCACTTCGGATTCTAGAGAGCATTTGATTGGTCAGAAGATTTAATGAGAAGATGAAGTACAATGTGACGTCAAAAAAATTGTTGAGCCGTTTTGGCGGAAGTGACAAACTGCAAGCTTTGAATATATCTTCTAAATGTTAATTTTGTCACTGTTTTGGACCAGACTGCCTTATAGATAAACTTAAGGGTAACATATTGATGCTAACAACCAAAAAACTTTCATTTTGATTTCATGGGGACTTTAAGAAAGAAAAATTGTATGACTGAAGTGAAAGATATGTAGAAGTTTTGTTCACAACAACATTTGTTACCATCATCGAATCTGATTTGGTCAAGTAGCATTCCAAGAGCGCTGATAAAACAGTTCAACAGCAGTGAGACTTTTTGCTGTATCACTTCGCTTGTCTGTGTTTGCACGTTGCAAGGCGCTAAGGATTTCAAGGTTACATGGACAAGACACTGTCTTTATGAGCAAGTTATATGAATCACTTACTCTGCAATTCAGTGTGCCGTGACTGAATTGAAACATTTTGACTTTTTATATTTAATTCAGTACTGATTTAATACATAAATATATCAATGATACTGTTACTTTTGGCACATATAAATGTTTCTAATACCAAAATATAACAGTTAGATTTGTAGTAGTCTGTGAGTTATGAAGCACCGTGTAAAAAAAAAAAAAAGTGTTACAATTGCTTCGCCAGTCTCCTAGTTTTTCAGATCACTGTCAATTATGTGCCTGAAAAGTTTATTATCTGCCAGATAGGATATGTATCACAAATAAATAACCTCCCCCGACTAAATCACTTCTGAGTAGATTATTTTAATGTCCCTATAGTTCTGAATCTTACAAAATTGATAGTTTGCAATAACTTACACAAGCTCAGATTTGCAGTGCTTCTTCTAGCCTTCCTTCTAAACTTTTACATACAGGTGAACTGGTTTGACTGCAATCACTTTACTGTGGAATGAGGAGGTTTGAAGCCTGTAGGATACAGAAGCAGGGCTCTATGGGAATTAAATCAAAGGGAGAAATGAGGAAGGAAATTAAATTAGATACTTCAATTAATTTTCCATTTCTGAACTCTGTATCCCCTTACACTTAAAGTCGGCTAATGGAGAGATGGACAGATGGAGGAGAAGTGTGCTTTCATTTGTTTCTCCTCCCCTCTTCATCCTCAATTATCTAGTATTAATGATAGTGCCGATAAAGATGTATTTAAAAACATTGAATAAAACTAATGGAGAATGAGATGTAGTGCGTATGCATGTAATGAGGCCTGGAATCAAAGGCAGAAATATGAAATTAACAGTAAAAACTTCATCTCATTTTACTGTAATTAAAAATGACAAAAATCTCATTATGTTACAACCATTATGGTACAACCATAATGAGGCAGTAGCGAGTGAAGTTCTGTAAGTGTTATTTAATCTATTAGATTTGCTGGCAAAAGGAAGTTCATATAACTCGAGCTGACTTAAGATCTAAAATTTGCAAGGTTGTCTCATTTTAAAGAGAGTTTTTACCCATGAATACATAAGCAGCTGATGTAATGAATGTTGAGAAAATTTCAAGGTTTAGATTTGCTTCGTTAACAGCAGGGTTGAAGACGTCTTTGCTATTTATTATAGAAACCAATGGAAAAAAAGAAAGAAATATTCATTAATATTTTCTTAGAAGGCTTTTATCGCTTACCTTACATTTTTTCAGTTTGTGCAGCATATGCAATTACACCTAAGAGTATGAAGTCATTCACTTCTACCAAATAAATCATCACTTTCTATTAGAATATTTGCACATTTGTTTTTAAAAGAATAGAGAGGAAAACTCTTTCAGGCAATCTTCCCATTTCACATTTCCATACACACACATTGTAAACCATAACGATTTAAATCCAAAACTGATATGCTGCTCTTGATAAAAAAAAAATAATAATAATAATAATAATAAAAAAAAAAAACATTTTTCTTTATTATCCTGAGATGTTTCAATATTCTGAGAGAAACAGAGATACAAATAAAATCAGACAGAAGAATAATCAGTTGCGGAGGATTTGCCTGTTTTTTGAAAGACAGAATATTTCTGCTAGGCGCATTCTCAGAAGGGCAATCCTGCATAATATCTTCATCTAATAACCGCCATTTCTTTAATGCGTGCTCTTCCCTACTAGGCTTCTCAAAAAGGGTTTGAATAACTACCTTTCGAATTACCTGAGAGAGTCGTTTCAGTAATGGCTTTTTAATCACCTTGAAAATCACTATTCCATCACAAAACTTTCTCACATGGTGCTGAAAAAAGTTTCCTTTGGATTTAATGGTCTTGGCAAAATGTCTGCCTCGTCTTTTTCTCTCAACCCCTAGCGTTCAGTCTTTTCCTCCCTCTACCGCCATCAATCTTCAATTTTACTCACAGACCAATCTTTTTCCATTTTTGACAAATTATACTGCAACCTCATTAAAGACAAAAGTAATGAAGAACAGGGTATGGATTTAGTCTGTTTAGAGTGTGTGTTTTTGTTTGTGGCCATCTAACACACAATGCAAATTGAGTTAAATCCATAAATAGATGTTATTAGTCTCAAAGATCACTAAACTTGGTGATGTAGATCCTCAGCTAAGAGAAACTAATAGCCAGTGCTGTACGCTTCACGGATCTCTCTTCTCAATTTCTTTTGTTGATAAACACTCACGATGCACAAGCACTTTAAATAGCCCACGGATAAAGAAATAAAGAGAATAATACTATCACTTTAGCTCACTTCCTTTTTGACATTCAGACAGTGATTTTTGTAAGGATAAGCCTTTTTAATGCGGAGTTCCTGAAATTTGTGTATATCTGAGGCTCATTTTGCAGTCTTTCAACTCGTCAGCAGTTTTATCATGTTATGTTAAATTCTGATCAAATATGCCCTCAACATCTTGCAACTATACATATTTAACAACGCAAAATCTACTAGATTAGAAAAATGATTTTGAAGTCTTTCAACTCTGCATAAAGCAGCAACAGCTTGTGGAATGTAAATGAAAGTGAAACTTGTTTACGCTGTGTATCTGCATAGCTAAGCAGCATTAACCCTGTTCCTGCTTTGCTTAGCCTCTTGAAGATGATCGTAGTGGTTCCATTTTTTAAATGAAATTCCGAAACTGAATAATTTCATGACATTTGCTTCCATTAAAGGAATAGTTTACCCCCCAAAAATTAAATTTTCTGAAAAGTTACTTGCCCTCAGGCCATCCAAGTTTCTTCATGGGAATTACATCACTTGTTTACCAGTGGATCCTCTGCAGTGAATGGGTGCCGTCAGAATGAGCGTTCCAAAAGCTGATAGAAACATCACTATATCATGGATAGAGGTCTTGTATTTTAGCCTGAAACAACAGTTTGAGGATAAAAACGTCTTAATAATAGATTTATTTATTACAAACACACAGCTTTTAGCTTCATGAGATATCAATTGATGGACTGGAGTCATGTGGATTATTTGTAGATTATTGTGATGTTTTTATCAGCTGTCTGGACCCTTATTCTGATGGCACCCATTCACTGCAGAGGATCCATTTGTGAGCAAGTAATGTAATGCAAAATTTCTCCAAATCTTTTCCAATATAGAAACAAACTCATTTACACCTTGGATGGCTTGAGTGTGAGTAAATTTTCTGCAAATTTAAATTTTTTGGGTGAACTATTTCTTTAACGGTTTTTGAACATTTCTGCATTCTTTTACAGAAACTGATAGAGCACTGTATACTAGGGAAGTCGTGGCATAGTGGTTAGAGTGTTTGACTCCTAACCCTAAGGTTGTGGGTTCAAGTCTAGGGCCGGCAATGCCACAACTGAGGTGCCCTTGAGCAAGGCACCGAACCCCCAACTGCTCCCTGGGCGCCGCATAAATGGCTGCCCACTGCTCCGTGTGTGTGTTCCATGCCGTGTGTGTGTGCGCACTTTAGATGGGTTAAATGCCGAGGATGAATTCTGAGTATGGGTGACCATACTTGGCTGTATGTCACTTCACTTTCACTTTTACAAATATTCTAACTTTTTTTATTATTATTATTTTTTTTGTATTTTTTCTTATGTTGAGCTCTTATGACTGAACATACTGGTAAATAATTTCAGAGTCCAAACAGCACTACAAACTTTGCATACACCTTTATTCTTCGTAAAAGAGTTCACATACTTGATGATAATAGGAAAATAATTTTGTCTCCCACTTACCTTGAATCTGCCCAAATCACTGTTGACAGGACAAGCTTTGAAGAAATCTTGGAGAATATGATGCCGCTCGGGGCTCCAGCCCTCAGAAGTTTGTGTAGGTAAGCTGAGGTTTTGGACATTATGTCTAGTGAAATGTTCGCTGATGATATACAAAACTATTTTAATTAAATTCCCCATATTCTAAAGGGTTTAAATGTGTTATTGTCTGCTCCCCTAGTGGCCCAAACAGAATTGCAAAAACGAGTGTTAATTTATTTCTTTATTTTGGAAATACTTTTATTCTGCCAGAAGATACTAAACTGATCAAAAGTAACAGTAAATACATTTTACTTATAGAAAATAAAGGCTGTTCTTTTGAACTTTTATATTCATAAAAGAATGACATTCTGAAGACTGAAATAATCGCTGCTGAAAATTTGACATCAAATGAATAAATTTTAATACATTTTAAAATGTATCACAAATGAGAAAACAGTTATTTTAAATTGTAATAATGTTTCACAATGTATTACAATGTACACAATGTACAAATTTAAATGTATTTACTGTAATAAATGCAGTTATGATGAATGTACTAGACTTCTTTCAAAAACATTCAAAAATCTTAAACGGTAAATGGTGAAATTTAACTTATTATTATAGATCGCAAGTTCGCTAGCTTTGTGTACCACTTGCTGATTAGTCTGCTATCTTATCACAATGCCAACATATCACCATTGTATGATACCAGGCCAAACAGATTGCAATTCCATTTTATGCCACTAGTGGCACCAAAATTGCACTATTCTATTTGAAACCGTTCAAAGCAACTCAAATCAAATAATTCTCATTGGAATACTTATAGAGTTGCCAATTCAAACTACTTTTCAAACCCAAGGTCATTGCTCCAGGTTGTCTTATGGAGTGCAATTCACCAAGCACTGGAAGTCAGAGACTGTGGGACTGAAGCTGGTAAATAACATTCTTAAAGACCATAAATATTTAATATGTTGTGCAGCAGAGTAAAACAGGGTAAAGGTTCAGCTGGGTTTGGAGATGATGTGGAGACGGAGCTCTGACTGGAACAAAGGAACAGCAGGCAACAGCAGAATGCAGAATTACCCCATGTGTGATATGGAACACTATATCAGAATGTCAGCGTCCACCACATCATAAGGCTGTTTTCATTACTGCAGTCCTGTCCTTCTGAACTAAACGATATGCTTTCCAGTCTCAAGTCAAAAGTAATAAATTGTAGATGTGGTGTTTTATTTTGTATACGAGGAGACATTAAAAGAAAATGTGAATCCTGACTTTTTAGGGGAGATGCCACATTTTATTGACAGAGATTAGAAGGACACTATTCAGGGAGACAGAGGTGTAATGGAATCGGGACATGACATGGGCTGCATTCAGATCTGCATCTAACACTTTAGCACCAAGGTTCAGTTAGAGTTGTGCATTTACTTCTAAGCTACAGCTCAGCGCAAATGAAATTGGGATTTTTTTATAGTGGTGTACAGCTCAGCGCAAATTAAATTGGGATTAATTGGGATTTTTTTGGAATTAATATATTTTTCTAATTTTTTTGGGTGCATGTTATTAAAATGACTAATATTTTAGGGCACATGATAATAAAATGAGGGCTGTCAATGATTAATACATGATCCAAAAATAAAAGTAGTTTTGATGGAAAAATTATATTTTTATAATCTAATACCTGTAAATTTGTATTTTGTTTTGATTGATAATTATTTTTATTATGTGGAATAATTGTATGTTGTTTTGATGGAATTTTATTTTTATTATTAAAAATGATTGTATTGTATTTTTTGACATTTTAGGGCACATACTAAAAATGACTGAATAATAATAATGATTTTAAATGGCAAATCTGACAGTACTTTTGATATATGATATATATATATATATATATATATATACTAAAAAAAAATCAATGTTATATTTTAACAATATTAGTGCACTCATTTGACACAGTTGAAAGCAAAGTTTGATGAAAAATATTTTTATAATAAAATCAAAAATATAATATTTTAACATTTTAGTACACATAATAGTAAATATTATTGAACTGACACACTTCACAGTCATTTTAATGCTTAATATTTTGATAATAAAAACATTAATGTAATATTTTAATAATAATCTTTTCTAATATTTTAGGTTACATAATAAAAAAAAAACTATTTATCCACTGTCCTGCATTTTATATTCTAAATATATGAATGTATTAGGCTCTGATAAAGTGTTAAAATGTAATAATTATGTATTTTCATTTACATATCCTGCATGGTCTTCGAAAGAAAGTAGTTCTGAGCCTTGTTATAGACCAATACATTGTCCAATTAGAACAAACTAAAGAATGCTCAGGAGATGCATGGTATTACAAGGAGTAATGATCCACTATATTCTATAATGTGACTGATGGCAGATATGGATATATGTAAATACAAAAGTCCGATTCGTTAAATGGAAACCTGCTGGCTCAGCTCCTTGGTTCAGGTAATAAGAAAAAACACTTAGATGGGAGACAGTGATTCAGAGAGGCAGTCTGAGAAAATTCAGGTGCCTGATTCCATTAGAGCTGCAGTTTCTCATCAAAGAACAATAACCCCAATGCTTTTCAACTTTTGAAGCTCTGATTAAGCCAAATGGATGATAAAGACGGTAAATGTGCCAAAGACTATCATCAAATGTCTAGGTGTATGTCAGTTTGGTGTGTCAGGTGTACTAATACAGTTAAAATTCTAGCGCATACTATATGTTCAGCAACTCATGCAGTCCTTTTTATTCTACATTAAGTGGTGCAGGCAACAGAACGCTGCATTCCAGCCAAGAACGGTTACAGACAGTTGAAATAGACCTGCTGTCGACCAGAACTGACAAAGTGGGTAGAAAAGCTGGAAGCCTGGTTCTCAAAGGCTGACAGGCACATGGATAGCAGGAAAAGCCGGCAGGCGCCAGTGTAGATGGGCGGCATCAGGCTGGCACAGGGCAGACAGCTATTTTGAGAAAAGGATGCTGACTTTCAGAAAATACTCATTCATGAAGAAGTCATGTATGTGAAACTAAAAGGATGCTGACTTTCAGAAAATACTCATTCATGAAGAAGTCATGTATGTGAAACTATATATATTTAGAAACTGATATCTTTTTTCATATCCGTATGGTTAACATTAATACTGCAAAATCATATCCCAAACAGTCATGTAACATATTATTTAGATACTTTTCTCCACAAGAATGTAAACTCCACCTGTGAATATCTTGAGATGTATAGTCAAAAGCATCAGAAAAAATTTGTAAAATGTTATTTATCATTGTGATGCCAATGCTGAATTTTCCTTCAGAAATCATTCTAAAATGCTGATTTATTTGGTGCTCAAGAACCACTTCTTATTATTCTCAATGTTGCAAACAGTTGTGTTGCTTTTGTTGTTGTTGTTGTTGTTTTTTAGAAACTGATTTTTTTTTTTTCAGGATTATTTGATGAATAGAACGTTTTTTGTTTTTTGTTTTTTTATCAATGTAGATGCCCTTACTGTCACTTTCGAACAATTTAATGCATCCTTGCTCAATAAAAGTACTAATTTCTGCCATTTGTTTTTGAAATTTTCATAGATATCCAGGTGAATAACTTGGATAGCAGTGATTGCCCTGTAATGTTCCTATCACATGGTGAAATGGCCCTTTCTGTTGCACTGCTGAAATGATGTCCTTCACCCTCTGAAGTCTGTATGATTGCTTTCAGATAACATCTTATAATCCAGGATGTAAGAATCAATACTAGCCGATCAATGCACATAATGCATATAAAGATGAGGAAAAATCCCTTGTCAAAAGTAGTGTATGAATTCACCTCAGCTGACTGTTTAAATATGTTCTTATGGAAAGGAAACGTGTCTGTCTGTGCCTATGCTCACGAGAACGTTTACATTTGGTTCAATTCCATATTCGAGTGTAAAATCCTCAGCAGATACTTTGCAAACCTAATTGAAAATTCCATTTCTCGTTATTTCACCAGTGCTATTTCCACTCGGGGCCCTTGTCTTATTCCAGTTCCAGATATATACATTACCATCCCAGTGTAGCCCTACAGCACTACAGGTTTGAAATTAAGGATGAAATTAAGTTGAGCAAAACTAATGATGGTTGGATGAACCCTGCTTCTTATTCCCATTTATGGTTCCAGCAGAATCCAAACCATGATTGATGCCGGGCCAGCACCACATATTACTTCTGGCTATACACACAGTGCATGAAGCTTGTGTTTGTCTCACCTGAATGGCTGAGTGATGGACTGCGTGTCATTACCAACGATGTACGTTAGTCAAAATGGAGCCTGAAGACTTGGTATGCATCTATTTTAATGGATCAGAGAGATGGTAAGGAAAGCCCTGCATGTGCTGATGTGGTAGTCAATTGTAAAAAAAAAAAAAAAAAAATGCTAAAGGAGATAATTTTTGTTGTTTTTATGCAATAATCCATTTTTGCAAATTAAAATTGGAATTGAGCACAATGCTCATATTTCATTTTTTTTAGGGCTGTCAAATGATTAATCACGATTAATCACATCCAAAATAAAAGTTTTGTTTACATAATATATGTGTGTATACTGTGTATATTTATTATGTATATATAAATACACACACATGCATGTATATATTTAAGAAGAATATGTTATGTTTATATATTAAAATATATTTATATATAATATAAAATATAAGAATATAAATATATAAATGTATATACATGTAAATATTTTCTAAATATATATTTTATGTGTGTGTATTTATATATACATAATAAATATACCCTGTACACATACATATATTATGTAAACAAAACTTTTATTTTGGATGTGATTAATCGTGATTAATCATTTGACAGCCCTAATTTTTTTATGTTTTCTATTTACATTGTAACTTTCAATTTTAGTCATTTTGTTTTGTTTATAATTTTTTTTTTTTAATGTGTTCATATATGTTAGCCTTTGGTTTTATTTATTTAGTTTTTGTTATTTTAGTAAGTCAATTTAAACTTAAAAATGAGAAATGTTGTCATGGCAGCTAGCTGAAATAAAAGTAGTTGAAGTTTTATATATATTTTATTTCAGTTAAAATTTCAGGTATTTTTAAAATATATCTATGGTTTGTATTAGTTTTTATTCAGTTTTATTTTTTTGTTTCATTTATTTATTTAGCTTATATAATTATTTTAGTCCTTCAGTTTAAACTAAACCAGAGCCTTGAAATAAAATAAACATTAACTGAAATACAATATTGCAAAAAAACAAAATAATTAAGAAATAAAAATAAAATAAAAAAGTATAAGTAAACTTATTTCATTTCAGCTAGTTGCCAATGCAACAATTCTCATTTTTGTTTAGTTTTTAAATGTCTTTATATTCTATTATGAAGGGTTTTTTTAATTATTATTATTTTTGTACTTCAAGAGACTAAATGAAAGAAATCTTGTTGAAATGTAGCTGAAATAAAATGTTATAAAAGTTTGTGTTATTTCATCTATCTATCTATCTATCTATCTATCTATCTATCTATCTATCTATCTTCTTTTTTATTAGGCATATGCAGCCTAATTATGCTTAAGTTACCAACTAACTCATGCAAACATAAGAATCAGAAGTCTGACCCTGAAGGCTGTAGCATGTGGGAATTAAAGTTTCACTAGGTGAGAATTTTAAACAGGCTGCTGAATGAACTCATCTTTTTTAAATTTTAAAGGTAATGTGTGTTTGCCCATCCAAACCTTGCAGCCAAGTTGATCATTTCTAGTATACGCTTCTAATACCTCAGATCCCTCATTCTGATCCAGCACATGAAAGTCTGATCCAAAGGTTCAAGGTTAGATCATGCAACCAGCAACTGTATTTGAACTGTATGGGAATACCAACAAACAGCTTTCTCCATATTATAGGTCTCCTTGCATACTAGCATATAAATAAAAAAACAATCAGTTTTACAGTTTCATGTCTTTGGAATTGAGGAATGTAGTCAGAGGACTGAAGTCAACTGTGTATGGAAAACATAGGCTCAGTTAGTGGTCATATACTGCCCTCTTTCTTCTCGTTCTCTCATGTGTCATGCAACTCTTTTTGTTTCATGAGCATAATCTGCCATCTAGTGCCACTGCACCAAAACTGACTGCAAAAAAATATGTGGAAGCATAATGTGGAATAAAAAATAAATAAAGTATGATAGAAACGTGCACTGTAATCTAGGAGAGATGGATAGATTTGCTCCACATCATCAGTCTGAAATATGCTTTTTTAGATTTTAAGATTTAATGCACAACCTGCACCAAACCCACCTTCGTTAACTGAGGTCGGACAGGCTTTAATAAATTCCCTCAATGGAAGCAGCAAATACACCGAGCCAAATGAAGCTAATCAGCATTCTCCTCAGTTGAGGGCAGCGAGCTGTGGGATCTGCCCTATGCCTTCTACGTGGGCCGAAACGCATATGAGCCAATGGGAGAGTAATTAGAGTGAGGAGGGCAGCGTTGGTGTCTTACTTTATTAATTAAGTGCAGAGAAGCTGCAGATGTCACTCAAGAATTCAGAAGATGAGATGAAATACACTCAAAAGCCAGATGTGATCACCAGTGTGAATTATTGATGTGCATGTGCACACATGACAGTTGTGCGTAACTCGTTTGAACTAAAGAACCAAACTATCTCACAGATTCTGCTATAAACATCATGTACACAAGCCTATGGCTATAATCAATGCCTGTTTCATGAATGAATCACTCATTTTAAATCAATCCTTTCACAGGAATGGTCAAGAAGTTTAATTATAGGCCTCTCTCTCTCTTTCTCTTTCTCTTTCTCTTTCTCTTTCTCTTTCTCTTTCTCTTTCATTTGATTGATTGATTGATTGATTGATTGACATAAAACGTTTTTTATTTATTTTTGTTTATTCAATATAATGATTTAAAGTTATAGTTTACATATAGCAGTAAGTTATGACTGATAAGGGTAAGTAATAATTTTGTTCTAAAGTTTCATTCCATTTTAATCATCTTTTGTGTCTTTTTGTAAGTTACTTTTTAATTTGCCAAATGTTATGATGATAATGAAATGTAGAAATAATAACAATACAACAAAAACATCTTCACTTTTTCATTTTAAATGGACTAAATTATTAACATTAACCTAAATGGTGTGAGAACTATTTTACAAAATAGCCTACAGGTGCATCTGAGGCTATTGAACACTGAATATCTTAAAGTTATTTTATTAATATATATATATATTTTTTTTTTTTACTTATTTCAAAAAGTGAAACTTTCA
Organism: Cyprinus carpio; assembly: GCF_018340385.1. Classification (NCBI taxonomy): domain Eukaryota; kingdom Metazoa; phylum Chordata; class Actinopteri; order Cypriniformes; family Cyprinidae; genus Cyprinus; species Cyprinus carpio. The sequence goes on from NC_056608.1 coordinate 20,671,378, forward strand.
ATATATTCTAGATTCATTACATGTAAATAAAAACATTTCAAAAACATTTGTATTTTTATTTTTTATTTTGATGGTTAGAGTTTACAGCTCATGAAAGTCAAATCCAATATCTCAAAATATTAGAATATTTACATTTGAGTTTCATTAAATGACCATCCTTACAGTATAAATTCTGGGTATCTCTTGTTCTTTGAAACCACAATAATAGGGAAGACTGCTGATTTGGCTAGGGTGACCAAATGTGCCATTTTTCCAGGACACGTCCTGGCCAGGATTTCTATATTGCCTAAAATATTCACGTTTTGGCTTTGCACTGTTACACGTTTTGTTTGCACTGCGCAGACCAATTGTTGTATGACAAAGTACCGTGAGAGTTATAGAGAGTAGTTGACTTCTTGTGCTTTTGAATCACTCTCACGGTACCTTTCGGTACACCTTTCGGTATGCTCAGTGCTGCTTCAAGTCCAACACTAATATGTACACGTATTTGCATCGCTTTGACCGTTCTCTGTAGATCCCACCTTCTCATGCACCACGATTGGTCCATTACGTACAATGTCTGCATGTTATTGGTCAAATGATCATTACCTTCATTAAGTATGAAAACAGGAAACCAAAGCCAAAACCTGGATATTTTAGACAATATAGAAATTCTGGCCAGGATGTGTCCTGGGAAAATGGCACGTTTGGTCACCCTAGACTTGGCAATGGTCCAGAAGCTGATCATTGACACAGAAGTAAGTCACAGAAGGTCATTACTGAAAGTGGTGATTGTTCACAGAGTGCTGTATCAAAGCATATTAAATGCAAAGCTGACTGGAAGAAAGAAATTGGGTAGGAAAAGGTAAACAAGCAACAGGGATGACCGCAAGCTTGGGAATACTGTCAAGCAAAGCAGATATAAACACTTGGGAGAGCTTCACAAGGAGTGGACTGAAGCTGTAGTCAGTGCATCAAGAGTCACCACACTCAGACGTCTTCAGGAAAAGAGCTACCAAGCAACTGCTGAAACAGAAACAACTTCAGAAGCATCTTACTTGAGCTAAGGAGAAAAAGAACTGAACTGTTGCTCAGTGGTCCAAAGACCTCTTTTCAGATAAATGTAAATTTTGCATTTCATTTGGAAATCAAGGTCTGGAATCTGGAGGAAGACTGGAGAGACACATAATCCAAGCAGCTTGAAGTCCAGTGTGAAGTTTCTGAAGTCAGTGATGATTCGGGGTGCTGTGACGTCTGCAGGTGTTGGTTCATTGTGTTTTATCAAGTCCAAAGTCAATGCAGCCGTCTACAAGGAGATTTTGGAGCACTTTATGGTTTCATCTGCTGACGAGCTTTATGGAGATGCTGAATTCCTTTTCCAGCAGGACTTTAACACCTGCCCACAGTGTCAGAACCACTTCCAAGTGGTTTGCTGACCATGATATTACTGTGCTTGATTGGCCAACCAACATGCCTGACCTAAACCCCATGGAATCTATGGGTTATTTTCAAGAGAACGATCCAACAATACAGATGAGCTAAAGCTCAATAGTGCCTCAGCAGTGCCACAGGCTGATTGCTTCCATGCCACACCTCACTGATGCTGGAGATTTGGCTAAATGAGCCCCGACCAAGTACTGAGTACATAAATGGACATACTTTAAAGAACTTAAACTTTTCTGTTTTGCAAATCCTTTATAGTTATTTATTTATTGTATTTTTTTATTGATCTTAGGAAATATTGTAACATTTTGAGATACTGGATTTTTGACTTTCGTGAGCTGTAAGATCTAATTATCAAAATAAAAAACAAAAAACAAAAAAAAAAAACCTTGAAAAAATTTTTTTGCTTTACATGTAGGCCCTAATGAATCTTTAGAATATGTAAAAGTTGAAATGAGTTACCAAAAAAAAAAAAAAAACTTTCACGATATTCTAATTTTGAGATGCACCTGGACATATTTCATGAAGTCTCCCGATTAATATATTAATAAATGGCATGATATATTCATGCTGCACCAGTAGATGTCACTGTGAGTTTTAACTTTTTAGACCAGAGAGTCCCTCTTGAGCCACCGTAGCCGGTTTATATAAAGCCTGCACGCGGAAGTCCCGCCCTTTTCCCCCCTCGCTCGCGGGACGTGTAAGTGTTAGCACTTTAGCTGTATCAAATGAATCCATGTTAATCTGCATCGATCCTTAAATATTGACATTTCAGACATATGTGATGTGAAAGAACAAGTATAACTGTGTCATTAAACGAAATATTTGCCGGGAACTATGTAGAATAGCGTTGTAAGAAAGTCTGTTTTTCTGCATTGCAGGGTCGAGTTGCACCTCAGACAAAATGGTGAGTTTGTTTATATCTCGCATTCGCGTGTTTTTTATTAAATGGTAAAATATAGAGTGCTTCGGTTTTAGTGACATTTGTTCTAGTATGTTAAAATCGAATGAGAAGGAAAATCACTGGATAACAGAAAGTGGCTAATGGTGAAATGGATGATTGTCACGCTGATGGACAGCTTAGAAATATTAGAGAATTTATACGAGTAAGTTAATATATATTAGGGAATCGGTCTAAATTTCAACACATTAACAGTTGGACTGCTAATCTTAGAGAAACGAATATTTTAAGATATCGAGTGAACTAAGTACTAATGTGTAAATGTCTTCACAGCCACGCAAAATTGAAGAAATCAAAGATTTCCTGCTTACAGCAAGGAGGAAGGATGCCAAGTGTAAGTTTTATTTCTAATAAACCAGTCATGGTTCATTTATGATCCCTACATGAGGTTTTCCTTTTTGTGATTCTGCTGTAGTGCTGCAAGTTATTATTATTATTGTGATATGGTTTGTATGGGGTATTTTGATGCTGTTTGGTGCATCTTTAAAGTATTCACTTCACTGAAGGCAGTGCGTCTCAGTCCTGGAGGACTAAACATTTTGGATGTCTGTCATGTTGGATGTACATTCCCGGTTCAGAGACTCTAGAAATGAGCTGTTGCCTGTTTTAGACATCCAAAATGTTTATTATTGTGGTGTTACAAGACCAGGGGTCTGTTTCATAAAACAACTCTACCAAAAAAACCAGGCTTATTTCAGCTAATCTGACTAATATTGAACTGACAATAAGTCAGACTAACTAAAATAATCCTGGCTTATTTGATAAACTTGTTTTATGAAACAGGATTGACAAGAACTGGCTTAAGGTTGAATAGATTTTGTACTGGTGGTCTGATTTTTTTATTTTTTTTTGTGGCATTTGCTAAAGATTTTAATGTTGTTGAAATTGTAAATTTCACAAATATTCAGAGTTCTAACCATATTATCTAATACAATGACCTAATATTGATGAACGTCTCTGTAAACTCATGTGTTATGTTCCAACAGCTGTCAAAATCAAGAAGAACAAGGACAATGTGAAGTTCAAGGTCCGCTGCAGCAGATACCTGTACACATTGGTCATCACAGACAAAGAGAAGGCTGAGAAGCTCAAGCAGTCCCTGCCACCAGGTGAGTCTTCAGAAACCCCACGTCAAACTGCTGGGATTATAATACCATACAAGTAATAGTGCTAAGATCAAGATCGAACCAAATCCATTAAGTGGCGTTTGTGCAGCATTATGCTTGTGCAGAAATTTGATCAACATTAAGGATTTGTGCTAAATGTTTGGTTGTAGAAATGTTTTGGCTTGGAAAAACTGATCTTGTAATGTGAATGTAAAAGAGTAAACCTACGAACAAAAAAGGCCTGCAAAAGTAAAGCTTTTGTGTTATTGTTTAGCACTTAAATATTTTATTGATGGGAAAAACTGAGATCCTTAAAGTGCTTGCAACTGACTGGAAAGTCATGGAAGTGCTGTGGTCAGATTTTTGAGAAGTATGCAAGATGTCCAAACACTTTGGGCCTGCTCTGTGCCCACTGTGCATTTACACGCTTGCTAGAGCAATGATGGACCAAGTGCTGGGTTTCGTGTCACTCCGAGACTTCAGTTCCACCGGTTCACTAACACTTACAGCTGTGTTTAGTTCTGGACTGTGTCCCTTCAAGGATTACTGTAAATCTGACCCGTCTTTCTCTCGTTTCAGGTCTGGCTGTGAAGGAGCTGAAGTAGATGTCTCTCTTGTACAAAATGTTGTAATAAAATTGGGAAAATTAAGAATGCTGTTTTGTTTGTTTCTATGTTTTTCACACTTTAGGACAGGGTTAGGCAACTTCGGTCCTGGAGGGCCACTGTCCTGCAGAGTTTAGCTCCAACCCTAATTAAACACACCTGAACAAGGCAATCAGTGTTTTTGGGATTACTAGATAGATACAGGCAGGTGAGTTTTTATGAGGGCTGAAGCTAAACTCTGCAGGATAGTGGCCCTCCAGGACCGGAGTTGCCTATCCCTGCTTTAGGACCTGCTTGATAGCTATTTTATAGGGAAGTATCTAATGCGACTGTGCGCTTATTTAGCTTGTGCAAGGTATACACTACCTTTCAAAAGTTTGGGGTCGTCCATTGTTCTTAGCAATGTATATTACTAATCAAATCAAGTTTTGGTATATTTATGGTAGGAAATTTACAAAATATATTTATTTGGCAAAAAAGTCTATAATTTTGATTCATACAGTGTATTGTTGGCTATTGCTACAAATATACCCGTGCTACTTATGACTGGTTTTGTGCTCCAGGGTCACATTTACTATAGCTTTTGTTATGAACATGTTACTTGAGAGCTGAAGATTAGAGGTAATGGCTGCTTAAAATTCACTTTTGCCAACACTGGAATGTTACAGTTTTAAATACTAACTTAGAAAATATTTATTTAAACTAATATTCCATGATATTTACATTTTTATTAAATAAATGCAGCCTTGGTGAGAAGACTTGTTCCAAAAACAGTCTTACTGACCCCAAGTGTTTGAATGGTTGTGTGCTTTGTTACTCGAGGGAAATGTTTGACCTCAGACTTGGTTATTAGGCCAAAATGTTAGTTTAAGACCTGTAATGAATTGTCAAAACATTTTATTTGTATTATATCAAACAAGCTATACCCTTGTAAATGTAGTACTTATTGCAGATTTACTGTAGTTTAATTTACTTGTTTAGAAAGACCATGGCATTTATATCCTAGTTTAACTGTGGCATTTGATATAAAGCCAATATAAACAGATTTACCAAATATAGATGTGATGTAGCTGACACATTTTCTCATAGTTTTATGACTACCTTTCTAGGAAAGTTATATTTTATCAGCTTATTTTTGGGTGGGTCATTGCGTGTATGACATTTTCCCTTTGTGATTTTAAACCTTTTCAAACAATATTTAGGAATTGTTTTAATGTAATCTCAAACTAAATGAAAAATAATACTGACATTTAGCAGTGACTGCCATTCTGTTCAAGGTCATGAAACTACAAGGTGTTTATTAAGGGAATGTAATGCTGATATTACAATCGAATATACAGTTTTCTGTGCAAAACCATGACAAGACTGACATTTCAACAACTTCTTAAGAACCGAACTAAGCAACATATTGCGTTCTTAATTCACATCTAAAATAACCTCCCTATGAAAATTAATGCAGCACTAGTTTAAGTATATTTTCCCGTTCTTAATCAAAATCTGAGAAGATTTCTTTTTTTAATGTGGTAGTAAAAGTTGGTGTTCGCTTTTTATTGCGGATGCCAATAGTGTTTGAACATGTTTATAAATCATAAGGGAGAGTGAATCATGAAGGCACAATTATTATTTATTTATTTATTTTGTACAAGTGTCTGCATTTACTTGATTTGCCCAATAGATGGCAGCATTGCGTTAGATATTGTAAAATAAATTACTAAATTCAGCATTTACCTAATTTTAAGAATGTTTCGCTAATCTCCAAAAGCAACAATATATATTGTTTTCAATCTTTGCTAAATCTCGTTATCAACACAATTAGGCCACTATAAAAAACAAAGTTTATTTTTTCTGCCTCCGTCCTCATCCTCATCCTCCTATTCAAGCGCGACCCCGAGTCCCAATCTTGCGCTCATTCAAGCACGCTCCCGAGTTCCTCAGAGCGCAAAACACGCGCAGGAATGGCTGCAGCACGAGATCGGGATTTAATCTAATAATTCAACATGTCCCGTTAATTCTTATGGTCTGCAATTTGGGGGAAGTATTCAGAGGTCTTTTTATGTCCCCTTCATCACTTTTGTTTGAGTACTCGGTCTCTCTAATGTCTTAATCCATGGCTTTTGTTTGAGAAGACAACGGAGAGTAACCGGGAAAGAAACACCCAAGTAGTCCGACCGTCTCTGTCTGGGAAAGTGATTTATTCGTCTCCTCGAATGCTGAAGGATGTCGTCTGCAAGGGTTGATTATATCGCTCCTTGGTGGACTTACTGGCTTCATCAGTTTCCTCACGTGAATCTGAGGTTTCAGCCGTTGGATCACACATTTAACCCGCAAGACGAGAACTACCAGCAGGTCAGAGCTCATACAGAGGTTCATGGTTCAAACACAGTCGTGATGGGCTTAATGTACTGCACTGTCACTCTTGTTTTTTGTTTAGGACTCCAGGTCGTAGTTCAAAAATATAGTTAGTCGATAACATGTTTCAGAAGTCCTCAGTGAGAGTGTTTTCATTATGTTTGGCGTGAAATATACATACAATATACATTATCTTCACGCATTAAGACACACTGTAGTCAGTATAACGTACTTGGATTGGTTAATTTTTATTTATTTTTATTTTTATTTATTTTTTTGTTCCATAGTGTGTTCCATTTAGTGTTTTAGAGTCCAATAAAGTCCAAAACAAATGCTAATATATATTGTACAACAGTATACTTTGTGATTCAACAGAGCTTTAATAAGCTGTCGTCTGTTTTGTTTTGGTCAGATGAACATAAAATAATTTAAAGGGAAATTAAGTGATTAATATTGGAATTGCTTTGATTTGTTTTTGTATAATCACAGTTGTTGTCTCTGAAAGCCCAACCATAAAGACTGTAAAAAAGTAAATCTTCTCAGAACATGAGACTAGTGTTATTTCAGTATCATGAGGTGCTGTTGTAGTTTTTATTCATATTTTTGATTTGTTAATTTTATTACATAAAATTAGACAAACTTTAGACTGAATGAACTTAAGTATTTTAATAGTATTTTATTTCAGGTAGCAATTGTTTTAATAACCCTGCTTCAAACTTCTTGCTTTAACTGTCATAAAGGGAATCATGTTGTGATCTGTTGTTCTCTGTATTTCCACTCTTGCTTTCTGTGAGAGACTTCAGTTCCCTTTGAATGGCGTAGAAATTTAACACTGAGGTTCATGCTTTTATGAGAAATATTATAAGATTGCAACTTCATAACATTTTTTCAGACATCCTTGATTAGAGATCCCTTATGCAATATGAATAATGAAATGCAATTAATTTTCAGATGCACTGAGTGTCTGGTGTGCACACTGTTTTTCGACCCCAAGAAGTAATGCTATTGTCCTGTATAACAGTCCCTTTCTGAAAAGTGCATGTTTGCTTTCTGGTTCAGTATGATTAAAAGTATTATTTAGTATTATTTACTCAGTATTATTTATCTGCTGGGTTTTAGAAGCTCTAATAGCTGGCACATATTAAATCAATTGTTTTTTTGCAGTCATTGAAGGTTGAAAATCACTATCACATTTCACAGCAGAACAGCATCTCATTTTGATCCAGACTGAGTTATGAACACCTATTGCTTGAATCTGTGCTGCACCTGTCTTTGTGAGCGTGATGGGGTTTTTCCGCTGACCTGTATCAGCATCACATTGATAAGAGATGAGGGGGAATGTGAGAGAGGATGGAGAGGCAGTGCTCATTTCTGTAGCTGTCTGTTTCTATCAAGGCAGATGGTGTAAATGGAGGCAGATCAAGACCAGATGCTGTAGTGTGAGAAAATGCGCTCACGCTGGGTCCTCCGCCGTCTCAGAATCAACACCGGGGCGTTTTCACATGGCCTGAGGGATCCTCCTTCATAACCCATTTTCCCCCTGTTTGTGAATCTAAATGCTCTGTTCCCGCTGATGCTGCGATTTGAATCTTAATGTAGCTTTTCAGCAGAACAGGAAACTGGTGGGATCTCTTTCCTCTGTGGGGTTTTAGGTTTTGCCTTGGAGATTGTGCATATGGGCTCTGTGCAAAGCTGAGAGACTGTTCTTGTGCTTTATATCTAATTGCTAATGTTTATTATGAACGGCAGGCAGATGATGCGCTTCCTATAGAGATTCAGCGTGTTTAATCGTTACAGCAATTAAGCTGACACTAAATGTTCCACGTGATTAGGAGAAAAAGATCAATTTGGATCCATTTCTTGTTCTGAATTTGTTCCATTTCATCCTTTGGATTCACATTACATGTTTCCTAGTCACAATGAATTTACTAAATAACAGAGGTTATTAAATTTGATCAGTATGGCAAAAAATATAAATAAATAAATTATTAAAACAAATATTAATCACGTCCAAAACCTATAAATTTAAACAGTATAAAATCAGTAGTGGGTATTAAATTATTATTAAGCCTATTACATTATTGTTATTTATTATATAAATTTATTTTAGTTTTTGAAATATACAATACATTCTACAGAGTGTAAAATCTATTATTTTATTTGTTTTTTTGCTTTTATTTCTTATTTGACACTGAACCAAGTGAAAATACTTCTACTCTATGCTTAGATCTAGATTCCCCAAGAGTAGGCCCAGATGGAATCTGCAGATGCTTTTTGTGCATCTTCTGTGCTGATTTTGGGAGAAAATCTGTGGAATAAATTTCAACTTGGTCCAGTATTATAAAACACAGCTTTCTTTGTGGGATTATGTGGGTGCAGATCCCTTCTGGCCCTGTCAATGTGGACAGCAAGTCAGCAACTAAGTAGACGTCAGATCCAGAAAGGACCAATCATCAAGTTATGCCTGAGTGGATATGTGTTTGTGTGTTAGATCGGTCAAAGGTCATCTGTCCATATGATTCACTTATTTCCTGTGGGGATGAATCCCTGACAGAGGATGCATCTGTTAGCTGTGTGCCCAGCAGTTTATTTAAAGACAGCTGCAGATATTTGCTTGCTGTTTTTGTGGTTAAAGTTATTGTGATGTACAAGTAATATGCCAACATTTGATTAAAACTACATTTATACATTTTCTTAAGCGCTAGGATGTTCTGTGTTGTTGATAGGTGTTTTTTTTTTTTTTTTTTTTTTTTACTGGCCCATGTCAAAAGAGTTCACATGTGATAGTCATTAGACCTCTGAAGGCGTTTCCTCGTGGAACCGCTTGATTTGAGGTATTGTTAATATCTGTAAACTGTGCAAGATGAGTTAATTGCTTGTGTTTAATACTTAAGGGTCAAGTTCAAATAACTGAGCATAAGCAATACTAATAGTAATGGTTGCCTTAGCAAACACCACTAAAAATAATGAGAGAGAAGGGTCATTATTTTCAGATGCAGAATGCCTCACTGAATCATACTGAAATTCTCAGTCATCTGACATCTGACTCATCTGACCCTCAGGTGGTTGATGCACTATTTAAGACAAATTTGAAATGGTATGGATACGGAAAGGACTCTATAACGTACCCAGTGAAATCACAGACTGCATTCCATTCAATTTGGTATTTTCAGTGGATTTTTAATAGACTTTTCATCAGACCGAAATTTTTAAACCTGACTTCAAGATGTGGTTGTATGATGAACAAATCCAGGGGAGTTGTATGTAGTTAGTTAATGATAAACATTTGTTTCAAACTTGTATGACTTCTACTCGTATGAAGAATTATGCTTTCAGCATGCAAATGTAATGTACTGCATGCAAAGAATTAGGGGTGCACAATAAATATCCGCTGATTAGAGAACTGGCTTTACTGACAAGATGCACATTAAAAAAATGAGTCTTTTGGATATTAGTATTTTTGTTGTTGAAAGGTTTGTTTGAGCTTTTTTGTTTTGTTTTTTTTTTATGTTTTTGTTATGTCATGCAATAACTTTGTGTAATGATCAAGTCATTGACTGATATATCTACTCCCCCAGTAAGCTGCTAACTAGAGTCTGCTTCATGGAGTCAGCTGATTCATGAACAGACCACTCTGACAGGTGAACTGAATTGACCGTTTCATTGAAAAGATGCATCAAGGAGAGCAAATTTTGGTTTCTTCCTCACACAAAATTATTGTATGGCTTCAGAAGACACTTAATATTGTTTTATGGAACTTTTGCTTGCTTTTTGCTCAGAAAGCCTCAGTGTCAATTACTTGTATTGTACAAAAATACGAAATTCTTTACATTTCTCTTTTTGTGTTTTCACTTCTTCGTTTCTTTCTCCCTTTTATATTTCAGTTCATTATTTCAGTTCAGCAACACTTGTCTTTTTATATATGCAGTATATTTAACTACACAGTAAATATATAATCAGATGTAAGTGTTATTTGGAGAAAGGACTGTTATTCTAGAGAGTCGTCCTCCATTTTAAATGTGTAGCTGTATCTGCTTGAATTTATGACTTCAATATCAAATTATCCCTTAGATTATGAACGGGTTATAGAGAAATGTGTGGTATGTAGTAGGGGTGGGCGCTATACGTTACAGTCGGTATTATGTTGTTCCATGATATGGATTTTGCTATACGGTGAATACGATTATATATTCATGAATTCAGATTTTGCATTTAAATTGATTTGTTTTAATTGGTATGCTTTGCAAATTTTAACACACATGATGATAAAGAGTCGAGGCTGAACGTTTTTTGTCCTCTGTATGCAATGCCTACTACACAGGCATTAGTAATCAAACACATAGAGCATCGTAACAGTCCAAATTAATAAAACACAAATCGCCTACTCCAGTGGTTCCCAAACTGGGGGGCGCAGCAAGGCTGAGGGATAGTGTACAGTCAGCAGATTATTTTGCAAAAGAAACCTCTGCAGGGCGATAAAGACTACACTGCATAATTTTCCTGCTTATCATGTGGCCACTTGCCTGATAAGTAAATAATTGAGTGCAAAATATTTGACGTATTTTAATGAACTCAACCTGACACGCAGTACCCGCTTGAGCGCTCCATTATCAGTTGTAGAAGTTGTGGTTTTATCAATAACAGACCACTAGATGGTGCGATTGAAGAATCAGAGTTGTTTTGCAGGGAGCCATGTAGAAATATAAATGAATGATGTATGGTTGTGCTCTAAGCATGAAAGTTACAAGTTTTTAAAGGGACTTCCAGTGCCAGGTAAGATTATGATTATGAATATACTTAAAGGGAATGTATATACACTGCTGCTTGTGACGCACAAAACCATTGGTCTGTGCAAGAAACTGAACAGTATTTATATTGTTTTTTACCTCCGATTTTCACCACAGTGTCCGAAATGTCTGTCCTGAGCACGTTCTTCTCAACAGCAGGCTCCTGATGTGTCTTCTTCTTCTTGCTTTACGGCAGATCCAGACTCCTAGGTGCATAACCGCCACCTATCTCTCAAATGGAGAAAGACTGATAGACTGCAACTGTTTGAGTTCAAAATCTTCATTTGTGTTCTACTGAAGAAACAAAGTCACCTACATCCTGGATGCCCTGGGAATAAGCAGATAAACATCAAATTTTCAATTTTGGGTGAACTATCCCTTTAAGATTCACAAATACCAAAACGACGTGTCTACACCAGACGCGAACGGTGCGATTTGACAAATGCAAATAGAACCCAGTGATGTTTTCTGCTGTGGATGCGGCACAACGCGACACGACAAATCCATAAGAGTAAACTGATGCTTCGTTCCATTTCTGATGAACTCCAGTGCTCTGACACAAAGAACAATTTCAAATATTCATAAGAGAATCATGGAAAAATAGTTTCCTCAAAAATATTAAGCAGCACAAATGTTTACAACATCAGAAATGGTTATTGAGCAGCAAATCAGCATATTAGAATGATTTCTGAAGGATCATGTGACAATGAGGACTGGAGTAATGATGCTGAAAATTCAGCTTTGATAACAGGAATACAGTAGCCTATGTGTTAAAACATTCAAATAGATCATTTAAATTGACAATATTTCACAATATTACAGTGTTTACTGTATTTTGAATAAATAAATTTAGCCTTGGTGAGCATATGAGACTTTCCAAAAAAAAAAAAAAAGAAAAAAAAGAGGGGGTGGTGGGGCCTTGAAAATATTTTTCTCTACAAAAGGGAGGTCCAGCAGAAAAAGTTTGGGAACCACTGGCCTACTCAAACAGAGGAAAAACAATGGCACAATAAAAAAAGACTTTTCAGGTCTATGTCCAATCCCTCACTTTTTCTAGTTATATAAGGTTACAATATTTTGCCTGTAATTTTTTTTCTCATATCGCAATATAATATTGATATCGCCTGGACAGTGTAAAATATCTTAAGATGAATTTTAGCTCACCCCTAGTATTTAGGGGCCATATTTTTCATTTTTTTTTATTATGACCAGCCTATTCAGGGCATCGCATTTGCACTTCTTCCAACATTTCTGATGTTCAGTCAATATTTCTTGCCATGACTTTGGTGTCAAGCCTTTTTGTTTGCTGAAAGTCCTTATTTATTGTCTCCCTTAGGCACTGTTTTATCACTTCAGACCTGAACCATGGCACTTCACTTCAATTTTAGATGTAAGATGAGAGAAAAAGCCCGGTCTTGATTTATCAGCCGTCTCTTCCATTATTTTTCTTGCAGGTCTGGTTGTGTCAGCACCCTTTTAAGTATCCTCTGCAGCTGATTCTGGGTGGGCCAGGTTACTAGTATAAAACCCACAAAGACTTTCTCAGGAAAAAAAAAACAAGGATGTGAAAGCTATGTGGTAAACCACACTGACCTACTAAATCAGGGCGATCAGATATACCAGAGATCTACAGTTTGTTTTTGGGTAGTTTAGGACAGAAATATTTAGTCTATGTTTGACATGGTAGTAACTCAAGAGCTCATTGGCCTTTTGCAAGTAAGCAGTTAAGCGCATGCTTTAACATCTAGTCCGTATTTTGACTCCTTCCATATAGTAGCAAGACAATATTACTTTGAGTAATGATGGTGGTGTGGTCAAGTTGAGAGAAAAGACAGTTGTCAGCTTGTGGTATTTGGGTCAGAAATGTTAGTAAAGTATTGGAAGTCTCAGTGAATAGTGTAATTGAACATAATGGAATGTATTGCATGTTCTCCAGGCCGGCTCATAGTCAATGTACTGTTGCATCAGCCTCTTATTGAGATGCATGGCATGAGCATGGTTGTGTAATATTTAATTTTAAAGTTAAGTATTAAGTAATTAATTATACATGTATTGCATGGTATTTTAATTTCCGAAACCGCTCAGAGACAGGCTGTTTCATCAGTTTTGTGATTCATCACTTATAGTTCATGTTATTTTTGAAGGAGCATTACTTTCACAAAGTGTTTAAGATGTGGGAGAGGGGGAGTTTATGAAAATAAGTTAATATAAAAGTTAATATAAAGTTGATATAAATATTAACTACAAATGCAAATGCTGTTCAAAAGTTTTGGGTCGATGAGATGTCTTTGAAACAAGTTTCTTATACTCACCAAGGCTGCGTTTACAGTAAAACAGTAATATTGTCAAAAATGCTAACATTCTAAAGAAACTTTTCTCTTTTAATTTATTTTAAAGTGTAATTTATTACTGTGATGGCAAAGATGAATTTTCGGTAGCCATTAATCCAGTCTTCAGAATCACGTTATGCTGATTTTGTGCTCAAGAAACATTTCTTATATTATTATTATTTCTCAGTGCCTTTAACATGGAATGCTGCAGAGCCCTTATCATCTTTCTTGCTTCCTATCTGTCTTTCTTTTTTGTTTTTTTATTCACCCAAAGCCCATGACCTGCTCCTCTCTGAGTTAATGATGTCCCAGCTGTGAGGTTGGGGAGGTTCACTCGAGTGCACTGTGTTGGAAAAGCCCCCCGAGGTTGCCCCTGAACCCCTTGCTCTCTTTCAAAAGCAATGTAGGAAAGACAAGGACAGAATCGAGTGAGGTTGACTGGTCCATTGAGGACCTTCCTCAAGGCTTGCCTTTGCATTCCTGTAAAAGCCCGGTCATGTAGGCCCCTCATGGCCCTGCCTTGATCCGACACTGGAATCTTCTCAAATATGCTGCTATATCATTCATTGAAACTATTTGCAGCTTTTCATTCTGTACGATCTTGGAAATTACCTGGAGATTACATTAGCATATGTTTGAAGAACATTTAATGGCAGTTTTAACACAATACGGTATCTTTCCCTCAGGCATATAACTCAATTTCTTCATGTAAAATATGTAATTCTGTGCCTCACAGAGCGTAAAACTGAAAAATTGTAGACTTCTGATCAGGAGGTTAATGGTGTCACTCTTCAGCGAGTGTAGATCTCTAACAGCTCCCAGCAGATGGGCGTCAGTGCTCTCCACACAGCTGTTCTCCACCTGCTGTGACCATCACATAGCTGAAGTTTGGCTCAGAACCTCCACAGAAAGCACATTCATCACTTAGCTCAACAAAATATGGCTGAATCCCAGTTTACATACTTCTACCAAGTACAAAAGTTCATACTGCACTGGCGATGACATACTATTGAGAGGCTTCATTCATGTGGTATGAAATAACATCTTGAGGAAACATCTCAAACTTTAGACAATGCTTGATTGGGATGTTTTACTGTGACAAATCTGAAAGGCCATCCAGTCTTGACAGCGTTTTGAAGAGACATTCATTTTTCATGAGTCAGAGATGTTCAGCCACATGAGTGTTGGTTGAGCTTCTTGGAAACTTGGCAACCTCTAGTGCTGTCAGTGTGATTTTTTTTTTTTTTTTTCCTAACTAACCATGACAAGTGATGAGACATCTTGGTTTCTATTTCTGTAGAATGGGGTATCCTTGCCCATGGTGGAATCTCACTGGTCTAAAATCTGCTCCTTAGGGCAGTATGTTAAGCATCAGAAATGTTCTGATTGGCAGTGATGTTGTCATATCACTCAGCATTTTTGCTTTCAGTATTGACAGACAGTTTACATGTAACTGAGAACTCGTCAGCTTGTGTCTGGTTAGGATGTAGGATGACAGTTTATTACATATAACTTTGAGTTTGTGTGGTTGATTCATATTTTGTAATTAATAAAAATACATATTTTGTTTACACTACATTATTCCTATGATGGTAAAGCTGAATTACTCCAGTCTTCAGTGTCACATGATCCATCAGAAAAAGGGTTAGGTTTAGAAATTGGTGCTCGACTGACATTTCTTATTACTGTATTATTGTTGAATTCAATGTTGAAAGCTGCATTTGTAGAAACACTGATACTTGTGTGATAAAGTGAAACAGCATTTATTTGAAATGGAAATCTTTTGTAACATAAATGCCTTTACTGTCGCGTCACTTTTGATCAATTTAATGCACACTTGCTGAATAAATGTATTTAAAAAAATCTTACTGACCCCAGACTTTTAAACATTATAATGTGTGATGTCAGTTTCAAAGTAAATCGATTTGCATATATACACATGCCTTTTTTTATTTTATTTTTTTTAAATAAAGTATGTAGGTTTACTAGCTCAGGGGCGAAATGAAATAAGAGTGGAAATTGGACTGTTGGGTCACAGAATCTTGTTTTATACTAAGTTTTAATTTAATGCTCACTTGCATGAATGGCACTTTAAAAAAATCACTGGAAATAGTACACAGTCTGGCCTTTTTCACACACTATTCTCAACATGCTATGTTTTGAGACACACTAATACTAATATTCCACGCTATATAGAGACACATAATGGGGAATTGTGGTTCAGCCTGTGTTTCCTATACTTGGCATGGTCTTTTACACTAGATACAGTATACTGGTTTGATAAGTCTCAGGGTTGTCCTAAACCTGTAGAGCTCCTCACTCTCAGACAAGCAAACAGCGTAAACTTTGAACAAGTATCATGTTGGAGCAGCTTAGTTTACATTCTTGCATATACCTGCCTTCCTGGAATTTCTAGAGATAATAGACCGATTTCCCAAGAAACCTGACCTGAGATCAGTCATCTGTTTCTGCCATGAGAAAATATGCTGTCTTGTATTGTTTAAAGGTCCCAAACTCCAGTATTTGAGTCTTGTTTGCCTCTGTATAGAATTAGATATACCCTCAGGCTGCAAAGAGTACTTGATTCTGCCCTGTTTGTTCCTCGAAGCTTAAAGGCTTTGTCTGTGGTACCTCATTCACGTCCAGCTTTACAGCCCTCTTATCCATGAGGACGGTGTGATTGGCGCTTGAAAAGGGTGTTTTATCCAGGCCGGTAGCCAGCTATGCTCTGGTTGAACTGTAGGTCAATGACCCCCAGGGAAATTCGGCCTGTGAATGTAGTGGACACACTATGCAAACAAGCTGAAGAACAACACAGAGTAGTTTACTGAGTCACTGAACTGAAAGATTGTTGAAAGATATGTAAAGCGTTTGTACAGGAAAACAGCTTCTTGTGCCTGATGGCTGTCGTGGTTGATGTGCCTAAATCATTTTGAAAACAGGTCCATGTATCCATTTCCAAATATAAAACAAAGCCAAATGCATTTTAATTGTGGCCTGTATAGCATTTGATAGACGATTTACACAAAAAAAAATATTAAGTAGCAGCACAACTATTTTCTACATGATGAGAAACATAATAATAGGAGGTGTTCTTGAGCAGTAAATCAGCATATTAGAATGATTTCTGAAGGATCACGTGACACTGAAGACTGTAGTAACACAGAAATGCATTACATATTAAAAGTATATTCAAAAGGAAAATAGTTATTTTAAATTGTAATAATATTTCACAATATTGCAGTTTTTTTTTTTTTATTGTATTTTTGACCAAATACTGTAAGTGCAGCCTTGGTGCAAAAACATTAAAATCTGAACATCCACAAACTTTTGAACGCTACTGTTTATAATATATGTATACATGAATTTTAATAATTTAATAATTTTCAGTGCTATTAATTCCAGGTACTATAAAGTGTTACCTTTGTAAAAGCATTATGGATGCATTAAGGGTCAGCTGCTATACAGTCTTGTGAGACTAGATGCTGAATGTGCATACATATATATGACACTGTCATCACATTCTGAATGAATAAGCAATGTTTCAACCCTCATTTCTGTAAGGCTTCAATTAAACTTGATTATGTCGAACAAGAGAGATGCTGAGCACTTCATTCCTGGAGAAAAACGACAGTGTTTCTGACTGAGAGGCGGTGGGTGGCTGTGAGTGAGGATGTGCAGAAATTGTGTTCACATGGGCTGCGCTGTGTCCTTTGTTCTCTTTCATGGAGACTGCCATGCCACTTTTTCCCCATAATCCTCTGTTTCAACCGCTTTCATCCCTCCCTTGTGCCTCTTTTCTTTCACACCATCCTCTCCACCCTCCTTGCCAGCTCCACTTTTTTGTTTCCCCACATCTTTACTGTCCTGTCTTCTTTCCCCACCCGTCCTTTTCTCGCCTGTCTTTTTTTTTTGTTTTTTTTTTTTTTTTTTTCTAGACGTCTCTCTGTATGCTTGGATAAGATGGATGGACTGCAGAAATTGAACGATGCAAGTAATGGAAAAACAAAAAAGTGGAAGAGACAGGGTGGTTGTTTTTCAACCACAGCAGAGCAGAAACAAACAACATTATGGAAGACCTGTCAGCAACATTCCCCTTATTTACATTCATAGTCTTAACAAGCACAGAAAAGCATGCCTCGTTCTGAAGAGCTGCATTGTCAGACCTCGCTCATTTAGTCAACATGAAACAACAATCCCAGCCAATTTTGCATACAGAATGTAAAAAATATTTTTTTACATTTGTAAATAAAACAGATGGGTGTATGTTTTACAAGGAAAAAAAAATCAAAAACGTTTAATTCAGTGTTGTAAATTATCTGCAAAATTAACTATTAATTTCTGAGTAAAAAAATTGCTTCTACATCATTTTTTTCAGTGTATGGCACAGAACGTTCAGTTACACAAAATGTGGGACAGGACTTGATTTTATCATGTGAAGTTACTGGAGAGCAGTTGAAAATTAAAAGGGTTATTCAGGTTTTTGATTAAAAAAAAAAAAAAAAAAAAAAACATGGACGTAAATGTTATAAATTGTTCGCCGTAAGGATGATTATTGAGAAAGTAAATACACAAAGTTTTGTTTTCTAAATCGTGATGTGTGTGTGTGTGTGTGTGTGTGTGTGTGTGTGTGTGTGTGTGTGTGTGTGTGTGTGTGTGTGTGTGTGTTTTTTTTTTTTTTTTTTTTAGAAATTACCTTTCTGTGGTCATGGAATATCAGGGGATTTTTAAATTGGGACTTTCATCTATAAATGAATATAGCCTAAACAAAAAGCCACCCTAACTTCTGATAAAACGTTTAAGGAGGTGCAAAGGAATAATACAAGTAAACAATGTAGCAAAAACTGATGATTTCCATACTGCTGTAGCTTTTAATACAAATTTCTGTCAAATTTGCATATGGTTCTGTCATTAAACCTTCACCGGGCATTGTTTTTTTTTTTAGACATTTGCAAGCTATACCAGTAAGTTGGATTCATCACTTTTGGTAGTTAAATGAATAAAATCTTGAACATGAAAAGGAAAGTTTTATATAATTTACTAGGAATCAGCTCTTGAATATTGGCTGGAAATTCTATTAAAATTCAGTTATCACAAACGGATGGAAGTGCCATGCAAATGCATTGGTGAAAAGGTGTGGGAACTCTGTGCTGTAGTCCTATGGACATTTGTAAGCATTAGTGGCGGCTAATTGAAAAACAGATCTCAGTCTTGTTGTGACCCGTCTGTTTGTGCGTTTGAACGACAAGGGAATAGGTGGGTGGAAATGGCTTGGCGAAGAAGTGTGGGAGTGTGTAAATAATTCCTCTTTGCTTTATTTCCATAGAGGATAATGCAGGTGTTCCATTATTTATGTGTGCCTGGTATTAATGCACACCCTCTGTGTGTGTGCGAATTTTTTTTTTGACTGTTAATTACACACTCACTTTTACTGTGCCAGTGTGTATGTTTGTGACAGAGAGAACATTGGTAAGGCCAGATAAGGGTGCAACATGGGTGTTGTTTATGCATTTTTGGAATGTATTCTGAATGTATTCTGAAGCGATTCATTATATTCATAATAATGGCTCTGAATCTTTATTGCTTGTTTTGTATTCCTTCTCTGTCCGTTTCTCTCTTGCACACATACAAGCAATATTTTTCTCTTCCCTTCCTATCCTTTTTTGTTTACACTTTCTACATTATTTTGTTGGCTTCTCAATTTCTTTACCTGCATATCTTCTGTATGTGACAGGGGAGATGTGACAAACATTATTTTGCTGTACTGTGTTAGATATATTGGCTTGGTTATTAGCAGAACTGCTATATGTTATTCAAACAAAGATAAAGTCAAGACAAGGAAAAACTCCATTTGATTTTTTGTTTTATTGTATAGAGTCTTATAATACAAAGCTGTTTTTGCACTCATCCTAGACATGATTATTTGTTATGACTAATTTTATCTTTTGGTTTGTTTGCATTCTTATTGAATATGAATAAAAAACATGTTGTTTATATATAAATATATGTTATTTAAGTTTTTTTTTTTGTTTCTCTTATGCTCTCAAATGATGCATTTATTTGGTCGAAAATAGAGTAAAAACAGCAATATTGTGAAATATCAGTTCAAATGTTGTCTTTTTTTATGTTAAGCATGTTAAGGAAATTAATTCATTTTTATATAAATCATTTTATATAAACCATATGACATTTTTTAAGTCTACAGCCAATTCATCTAGATGAAAAAATAAAATAAAAAAATGTATTAATGTGTACACAACATTCTTAATGTTGAACATTAATAAATATATATATTTGAATGTTATTTATTTATATATTATATATATATATATATATATATATATATATATATATATATATATATATATATAGATATATATATATATATATATATATATCATGTGTGTGATTATTCATTCATTCATTCATTTATTTATTGGTAATTTATCATACACCACCCGTCACTAATCTCTAGGCTTTTCCCTGTCAGATAGAACAAGTTTCTCGTAGTTCACGAAGATTTAGTCAGGGTAATTCCAGCAATGTAGTCACACGCAGCTTCATTAAAATAGTCTATGATAATTCCTCTTTTCATTTCGTCCCAGGACTTAACTACAAGGGCAGCAAGTAGCTAGAGGTTGTCATGGTGATGTTTATTTATGCATGTGTGAGGTTTTTTTTTTTTTGTCTCTAGCCAAAAGCATTAAACATAAGGCCAGTCTTCCGCCCCTTGTTTCCACAACAACTGCTCCCCTTGCTGATTAGCTCCCACACCCATGCACACACGTATATGCCTCCCTCAACCACGCAACCTCTCACATCGCCACTCTTCAGTTGGTAAACACACACTCGTTGCCTAATATGTCCCCCTTCCCTCCCTAAGACCCCCCTGTGGCAGTCTGCGTACCTCCTCCCCCCATTTCCTCATCACAGTACCTTCATCAACCCCTATTTGCCCTTCACAAAGGCCTGATTGGGGAATTCTCCATCCTCAAAGGTGGGGGAGGGGCTTAGACACCAACACATCTTTTTCAGACAATGTCGACTGAAATGAGACACTGTACACTGTAGGTCTCATCATGCATTTTACATAAACATCTGGGCCCATATTCACAAAACCTCTTAAGACTAAAAGTAGCTCATAACTCGCCAAAAAAATCGTTAAAATAATGGTTGTATCAGTCCTAAATTTAGGACTCCTAAATGTTTGTTCTAAGAGTATTTCCCAAAGCATTTTAGCACTAAAATTAGCTCCTAAATATATGAAACGTTAGGAATAGTGAAGAGGATTCCCAAGTCACTTAGACCAAATCTGAACTATCCTAAAATGGCTGTTGCCAGCAATCTATCTCGGAATATAAACATTTTAGAAACATTTGACGATAATTAGCTTTTAAAAAGGTATTGGCTTTGGTTTGGAGGTTATCCCAACTCTTTTGTCCCAACTCTTTGTTTTTTTTTTTTTGATGTTTGCATGTCTTACTATCGGCCATGATTATTCTACTCTGCTAATTAAAAGGCTGTTTAAATGCATATTACCTAAATTTTATTAGTAGCTTAGTCGCAGGGAAAAAAAAAACACATGAAGTGGCGAAATCACGCAGTCCATGATGGACAAATAGTTAACGGCTGGTCTATGTGGTAATAAAATACATTGGGCAAGACATCCATATGCTCACCTAACATTCATCGACCTCAAATATGGCTTATCATCTGAAATATGTATGTTGTAGACACTTTACATGGCAGCTCGATCTAATGTTAGCCTAGAATAAATGCCTAGTTTTTGTGCTTGTGCGGAGTATGGAAGCTGAGCAGTAGTGCGCTTGGGCTACTGCAGGACAGATTGAGGCACCGCTGCGATCATTTGCTCTTAAAATACTTCATCATTTTTGGTCATACAGATAACAGTAATGCATCTTTTGTATCTATAAAGACTCTATGTTCTTTATTTCTTTCTTTGTTTTTGTGGAAACCATGATATATGTATTTGGAATGGAAACCATTAAATAATATATAATATAAAAATATAATAAAGTGTATATTGCTCAGTTAAACAATAAAATTGTAAATACAAAATACATGATATTTTACTTCAGCATTTTTTGTAGGTCTTATTTGCTAATTTGTCATTAAATTGATCATCAGAATATAAACATTGTCATGAGTATGGGATTTTCAATGGCCAGTGGTAATGGAGTACAGGACGGACTATGATGGTTAAAGTGATATAAAATCACCCATTGATAAACTGTCATCCACCTTATAATGTTGGCATGATTCATATCATCTCACATGAGATTTAGTGAAAAAGTAGATTGCATAACCTAGCTCTTTATCTTGTTTGTTTGATTTCGAAGCAGGTTCTTTGACACAGTGTATGAATGCAGCCACTGGAATTGTGGGTAGAGGGGTTGACTCATTAGTCTTAGAGTTATGGGAGTGAAGCAGATGGCTTAGGATGTCCCAGCACCCACAGAATGAAAGAGAGAATGTTGGATGTAACCGAAAGGGACAGAGACCATGCAGGAAACAGGGATGGTGATGCAGCAAATATGGACTCTGGACTGCTTGCTATAGCTGTCTTACTTTCTCTTCAGGGCCAAGATCAGGATGGGATACGACATGGTGTGTGTATATGAGTCTGGCTTTTTTGAATAATTGTGCTGCCCCATCAGTTGTCATATTTATTCTCAGTCACTGCTTAAAGGCCATTGATTCCTGTCTGGGTAAAGGTTTTCAGCACAGTTAAGACCATTTTCAATGCCAAAAAGGAGATCATGCTCCTTTTACGATGGTGTGTAGTAGGCTACTAAGCATTGGCAGAGTGTTACCTTATGCCCCCATTAAATGTTCTGAGACTAAAATAGCTCCGGATCTATCAACTGGAACTCTAAGTTATATGACAGAGTGTTGCAGCCGGAAATCAGTGTAATGCGTTGTCTATGCTCAGGAAAAAACATCTCAAGGAGGTTGTGACTTCATTCTACATTAACAACAAACTTGATTGGTCATAGAACTTTAAATTCAGGTGCCTTTAACTTTAACTTCCAACAACTGCGCAATTCCACGTTCATTATCAGCGTGGATTTGCGCAGCTTGTCAGTTAACAACGGCTCTGTGTAGTAACAGCTGCTCTATGTTAAATCATGCATCTGATGGAATTTACCGCTGATTAGAAAACTGGCTTAACTGACGAGATGCACATTAATTATCTGCCGATATTTATTGTGCACCCCTAGTTTCATTACTACTTTATGATTCTATTAGGGCTCTATTAATTACTTTTTCAAAAAGGCCATATTATGCACATTGATAATTTTATTTTATTTTTATTTTTTTCCAAATAAGTACACTTAATAGGTTAGTCAGGGTTTCTTGTACCATCTTGTCCTATTTCATTCTTTATGACTTATGTCTCTGAACCTTTTATTATTAAGCTGGTTGTTTTTGCTATTCTACTGATATTTAATTTTTGTATTCATGTCAGTTATTATTTTTAGAGATTTTTTTTTTTTAATGCTGTTCACTTTATCATTTTTAAAATCAGCACCATCATAATAAATTTACTTACATAATTTAACATTTTTCACATAGAAACAGAAAAATTACAGAGCAAAAAAATGTTGGACAGGGATTGATTTTATCTGTTTTGAGTTGATTGGATCATGAAAAACTTACCAAACATAAACCATTTTTTTTTCTTATAAAAAAAATGCTGTCATCAGTACAACACGTTGCACATCCTTTTAAAGTCAAGAGCATTCATAACCCATTTTACTTGCATAATGTGACGTATTTCACAGTGAGACAGGAAATCATTGTTGGACGTCATGATTTTGATCTATTAGGAGTTGATTGGATCATGAAAAAAATATATTTCATTTGTATAGTACAGTATGTGTTTTTAATAATTTAAATCCCACACGGTAAGACAAACAATTAGGACTGCAAAAGGATTAATCGTGATTTAATCGCATTCAAAATAAAAAAAAATTACATACTAGGCCTATATGTGTATGTATTGTTTATATTTATTATGTTTATAAATACATACATATATATGTATATATTTTAAAACATTTTTGTATGTATTTATACTTGTAAATAATTTATATTATATATAATATGAATATTGTATATATAAAATTTTCCTTGTGTATACATGTATGTGTGTGTATATCTACATAAATATATACATTAGACACACATATAGTCTATGAACGCAAACTTTTGTTTTGAATGCGATTAATCGCGATTAATCATTTTGCAGCCCTACAAACAATATGCATCAGGAGTCAATTTGCATTTCATATTGACTTGAGGATTTGTAAATGTAAATAAATTGAATATGCATTTTTATGTAAATATGATGGGTCATTTGTTAAAGAACTCCTAGTTCAGATGTCATCACAGTGATGCTTTCTGAACAACTTGTAGAACTTTTGTAGAAAGAACATCACCTACAGCTCAACCTGGCAAAGACTGAGCTTCTTGTCTTCCCGACCACTCCAAATCTACAGCATGACTTCACCGTCCAGTTAGGTTCATCAACAATTACCCCATCAAGTTCGGTCAGAAATCTTGGTGTAATCTTCGATGACCAGCTGACTTTCAAAGACCACATTGCAAATACTGCTAGATCTTGCAGGTTTGCATTGCATAAAATCAGAAAGATCAGGCCCTTCCTAATGGAGCATGCTGCATAACTTCTTGTCCAGGCCCTTGTCATTTCTATGCTGGACTACTGCAGTGCTCTTCTGGCTGGACTTCCATCATGCACAGTCAAACCTTTACAAATGATTAAGAATGCAGCGGCACAACTTGTCTTCAACGAGCCCAAAAACAACCCATGTTCCACCTCTCTTTATCTCCCTGCACAGTTCAAGACACTGATGCTTGCATATAGAACAGCCTCAGGCTCAGCACCCGCCTACTTCCACTCACTCTTATGAATCTACATCCCCTCCAGACGTCTGAGATCCACTAGTGAGGGATGCCTTGTGGTACCATCACAAAGAGGCACAAAATCACTTTCCAGAACATTTTCATTACCGGCGTTCCTTTTCCATTACTCACCTCTTTCGTTGCTATCTGACTGCATCCTAAAAAAAAAAAAAAAAAAAAAAATTCTGTTTTCTTTCATCGTTCTCTGTTTAGCTTGCACTTATTTGAACAATGCGTGAAACTTGGTATGACAAGCATTTCCTGTGTCTATTTGCCAATTGTAAGTCGCTTTGGATAAAAGCATCCGCTAAATGAATAAATGTAAATGTAAATTTAGTTTCCACAATTGGGCTGAGTTGACTGATAAAAACAAAACCCTTTCAATTCCAATGAATGACAGATTTCCCTAATTTATTTTATTTGTATTTTTTTTTAACGAAGAAACTTATATCTCATGTATTTGTGTGTTTCAGTCGCTCATCTTCCTGGGCTGTGTAGCAGCAGCTGGGCTCGGTGTGAACCTGCTGTGTCTGGCCATCTACCTGAGCTGCCTGTGCTGCTGTCGGAAGGATGAGGAGGAAGAGGAAAGTAAGAAATCCAACTCTTGCTGTGTCACTTGGGCTGCTGTTGCTGCCGGACTCATCTGCTGGTACGTACCACCCACCGTTCTCACGCTGAGAGGATAAACCTACTCAAGATGCAGGCTTGTCTTCCTCATTATGTTTCACCTCTTTTTTTTTTCTTTGTGTCTCTTCCTTCCATTGCTCTCGCTCTCTTTTTGCATCTCACTGTCTCTTGCAGACATGTTAGGTTACTTCTGATGCACAGAGTGCTGGTGATGAGTATTGTCATTTTAAAGCACAGTGTCTGGAGGAACAAAACAACCAGTGTGTGAATAAACTGCAAAAATGTACTCATGTAACAAAAGGAAGAGTCTAAGAACACTAACGGATGAGACAGATCAAAATTATATATTATATACGGCCTCATTTCTGTATTTAATGGGTCATGTCACGAGGAATTAAATTGTCCTTGATATTTTGAGATATAGAGTCCATTGTGCTATAAACTCTGTAATTTTCACATTGTTAGTGCTGTCAAACGATTACCTGTGATTAATCGCATCCAAAATAAAAGTTTGTTTACATAATGTGTGTGTACTATGTATATTTATTATGCATGTGTAAATACACACACATACAGTATATATTTTGAAAATATTTACATGTATATATTTATATTCATATAATTTATATTATATATAAATATACTTAATATGTAAACATTTTTATACTATACTATACTATACATTTGGTACTATTTTGAATATATATAAAGTTTTGACCCCTTTTGTATTGAAGCAAGAAGCACAGCCTCTGTATCTCACTCACACCCTCATTTGCTGTCATTTTCTTTATTAGAGGTTCATTGCACTGAGCTGTCAAGTTTATTCTCTTGCTCTATAAAAACAATGGTTCACTGGGTCACTTCATGTACTGCTTTTCTATGCTCGGATGCAGAGAGCAGTCTACATTCCTGTCTGAACACCATACTGCTGACGTGTATGGTCAACGTTTGGGCCACATTGTCCATCAGGACTGAGTTGGAGGAGGGGTTGTGGGAACACTCAGAGTCTGACTCGTATTTAAGACTTTAACAAGGGGTTGAATTGCCTTGGACATGTCGAGACGGCCCTCTGACCTCTGCTCAGACACTATGCACTTTTCTGCCTCCGTCATCCATTAAGAACAAGCGGCATTCAGCTACAGGTCTTAGTGACCATGGCTGTCATGATCCAAAAAGGAACACAAAACACCATAAAAGAACTAAGAAAGGAGTCCATATGATTTGTGTGCTACATTGGAAGTCTTCTGAAGCCATGTAACTGTTGTATTTATAATAAACAGAAACTGAAATGTAAGTTGATATTCACCGAAAAGTTCCCCTCTGTTGCATTTCTTAAATCTCATTCTCATCCTAAATTTTTGAGCTGGTACATAGCAAAAAAAAGTTCAGTGCAAAATAAACATTATCAGTGAAGAAATTAGTATTGTATGCCTTCTGAATACTTGACATGTATGAATATCTTGTAATATCGTTTTATGTCAGGGCTTGTTCAACTTTTGAAAATGAAGCATGATATTTTAAAGACATGATTTCATAATCAACTGGCTTTTATATTAACATTGTACTAAAGTCAAAGCAAACTATTGGGATATTATCTGAAGAATATTTACTTTATATTAACTTGACAGCATGTCTTTTTAATAATATAATAAAATTGAGAGAAATAATGAAATTTTGATTAACCTCTTGATTTTGGACCAGTCTTCAGAAGGCAAAAACATACTAATAATATCAAATTTGATAAATTGCATAATAATAGTGTTAAACCTAATCCCAGTACTGCTATATGATGTTTTTGCCCTTTCCACAAGTTGGTATGATTCTTTAGGGTCTTCATTAAATGTCTGCAAAATACTTTGGCTAAAATGTGCATCGTACTGTGCAGAAAATCAAAACGGCTTTATAATTGAGACTTTTATCATTGTTGGTGGTTGTGTCCACACACTGCTAAGACACATTTATATGCGAACACCATGTAAAAGTGAATTTTGTATCCGATGTCCCCTTTAAATCTTGACAGTCGTGGTGCATTAGTCAGTTTTGGTTTTATGTAGTCATGAGTTGGTCTGCAAAAATGGATATCTTTCCCGACAGCCACATTCACAGACTTTCAAGGACTTAACTCTTGAGAGCTTCACTACACAGAGCTCTCTTAAAGGAAGTAGTTGTTACTTTGACATGCTAATAGCAGAAGGGGAGTTATCTTATCTAACTCAGTGCTCCAGTCTCCCAACAGGCACTATCTCAGCTGTTACATCATCCCAGCACTGCCGGAGAAATGCTGAGCCCTAAAGTGTTCAATTGAATTAGTTTGTGTTGTGTATGAATGTGTGTATATAAATGCGCGTATGTTTATGAGACCCCATCCTCTCTTTTAATCCCATGACACTCATCTGTGTTGATGTTATTAAGTTAGCATTATGACTGTCTGTATTCTGAAAGCTTCTGTGGTGAAACAGAGCCCGCTGTTGGGTTAAATGCAGAAACGTGGTCGGAGTTTAACAGCAGGAATTTAGTCTGAATGTCACAGCTAAGAAGAACATCGTCTTGGCTGATAATTCTGAATTAGTCTTGCATACCTTGAATAGGTGGTGTGGGATCAAAATCTAATTTAATTATATGATATGTATGTTAAGGTATTTTTGGTTGTTGATTGTGGGTTTGTATTTTATATTTTGAAGATAGATAGATTTTTTTATATAAAATATATATAATATAGGCCTGGTTTCACAGACAGGTCTTAGACTAAACCAGGGTTAAGCCATAGTTCAATTAGGACATTTATGTAATTTTTATAAATGTGCCTTAGAAAAAAAACATTACTGGTGCCCTTTGATTTGTATCTTTGATTTGAAACCACTCAGATTTACATTTTAGTCTGGGACTAAGCTTAAGACTTGTCTGTGAAACCGGGGGATTACGTAGTATATTAGTAAACTTAAAAACATTCAGTGCTGCCCTATTATTTTTGATCAGTTAAATGTAGCCTTTATGCATCCTTGCTGATTACAGTAAATGTATTAATTTCTTTCAAAAAGAAAAAAGAATTGTACGCTACCATAAAATCTTTTTTAAATTGTAGTGTACTATCATGTAAATTATTATTTATTCTCTGTAGTGTTTTGATTATATTTAATGTATAAATATATATTTATTTATTTGATATCTATGTAATAGTCAATATATATCACCCAGCCCTAATATATTCTGGTTCAGATGATATCGGCATCAATTTTTAGTTATTTTAGTATGTTATGGATTCTGAAACCTTTCATCAGTGTCACATTATAACATTCACTGAAGTCTGTCTGTTGGTGTTGCGTTTTTTTGTAATCTTTACATTAAACACTCCTAACCTTACCTTCTATTATTTATGTAGTTTTACTAAAACTGGCAGGATGTCTCAGCAAGGCTGACTTCACCTACATTAAACGTTAATGTAGTTTGTAGCAGAAGTATTTCTGCAGTGCAGGTTTGCTTGGTTAGTTGGATGGATGGGTGAGCAAGTAGATAGACAAGTGATTTTATGGCTCCAAATCAATTTTCTGTCTCAGCGAGGGTCTCTGGTCATGCAGTGTGACATGATGGAGCTCTATAGGGGTCCTAGATTGTTCTCAGGTGAGATGATAGGTATTAGAATCTAAAATTGCTCTCTTATACATTTGGATTTGCGTCAAACAATTTGATATCAGATCAATGTGAATCTTGTTTAAAATATCAAATTTAAATGCCATTAAAAAAAGTCTTGATACAGTTTCAGTAAGGGGTCATATCATGAGGAATTAAATTGTTCTTGATCTTTTGAAATGCAATTTTAATTTTAATATCAAAACATACTGTAACTTTCAGAATTCAAAACTTTATTTATTTAAACAAAGCTAAAGAAAAGAATGAATAGCAGTAACACTCAAATGTTAGTATTTTCTGCAGGTGAAACTGGCCCTAATTGCAGATGGTGCTTTCCAGGATCCCACTCTAGGTGTAGAGGGTCTCATTGTGACTACATACAGTAATGTGAGAATCTTTCTCTTAGTTTCTCCATTATATTGCTGAATGGCAGGAGTTGTGAAATAGCTTCTTTGGTATTTAGATGCTCAGTTAGGGCATGTGTTGTCATGATAGCCCTGTGCTCGAATGTACTGCTCCTTTTTTCTAAGTCCCTTAGATCACAACATGAAGAGCATTTTCAACTGCTTTGATTAAAGCAAAATGAAATTTAAAACACTAACTAGTAATGACTATAGCCTTCAGTGGTTGTAATGTCAAAATTATCATACAAATATAAGTTATTATAAGTTTTATATTATAATATTAAAAAAAGAAATAATAAATGATTATAAATGAGTTGAATTGTTTTGTATTTTTTTTTTTTTTGTATTTTTCTGATGTAAAAAGACAGGTCTTGCACATGCTGTGGCTGTCATTGTTTCAGAGCCTCCATGTGATTCATGGTCCCCCTCATGACGTGACCTCTACATATCTTACAATAGCTTTCACTGACAGGTAAAAGAGAAGCGAGAGAGAAATCTGTTGTATGGGTGTGTATGTGGACATCAGTTCTCTGCCACACACACACCTGCTCTATGACATCTGTAACCTATTGTCAGCTTCCTGTTTGGCGTGTGCAAGGCTCAAAAAAAAAGAAAAGGCCACTAAAATGCTGTTGTATGATCTTATATTTGATGTGATGTAGATATCACCACTTACTGCAGTTCTCATGTCATTGTGTAGTATTTTTATTTTGAAGAACTTGATGAAGCAGGAAGTTGTGGCCTACAGTTTGAGGGTGAGTGACCAATATGGTGTTCATCAGTCATGTTCTAATGAATCATGCAGGACCAAAATGGCTTGACAGATGGTTGTAGCTTCAGCAAACAAGCCTGCCCATCCCCTACAAAATAATGTGGGGCTCTTGTCGTTCTGAAGCCCTATGGTGGCATGAACAAAGAACCCAATGACTGAATGAATGAATGAACGCAAATGTATCGTAACGAAACGCTGCCCCCCTCAGGGGAGGAGACATCTGTGGACATACTGAATTCATATTCAGTTGTGAAAGATGCCTCATTTTGCAAAGAAAAGAAAATTAAAGCAAGAGAACACACTAACAGAGGCTGATGTAAGGTACTGCTTAATTTTACTTTTAAAAGCCATACTCAACACAGTAAACCCTCTCACTCCCTTTTTTTTCTACATTTGATAAAAGCACTAGAACTATTTTAGCCATTATTTATGTGCCTGCTTTCAGACCTGGTTTTTGAGGCCAGAGTAGAGCTTTTTTGTTGTTTTTGACCTTCTAAAGTAATTTAAAAACAAAACATCTTAAGGCACTGAGGTTCTTGTGGAAATTGCAGCATTAGCACTTAATAAAATTTACAATACTGTTTTAAAATAATTTTGAATGATTTTTCCCCCCAGCAAGATGCATTAAAATTAATAAAAACTAGAGATGCACTGATTGCAATTTTCTTGGCCGAAAATTTTATCAAAACTAGAGATGCACTGATTGCAATTTTCTTGGCCGAAGTGTGACTTAATGCAAATATTCGCTTGCAAAGGGTTTTTGTTTTTTTTTTTTAAATACAAATAAATACAAAATAAAAAATGTTGGGAAAACTGCAATGATTGACAGTTTTAAATATGAGACCAAACCAGTAGGTGGCGGCAAATGACCATTTGAATGAGTGAGTCATTAGTCCTTCATTCAACAGATTCGTTCAAACGGCTGATTCATTCAGAAAAGAGGCAAGTGACTAATGTTTTTATGAAGGGTTACTGAATCATTGACTCACTTGATTCATTCAAAAACCTGTAAACAAAAATTGGATAAAATTACATTGCAATCGTGTTGAAACATTTTAGTCGTGCAATGTTGCTTACCTAAATCATATATTATAAATTTTGTATCTTTTACTACCGCAGTATACATCGTTTTTTTTTTTTTTTTTTTTTTTTTTTTTTTCCAAATACAGGCTCTTCTATCTGAAGACCAGGTTGGGCTGTAGCAGCTCTCTGTAGAGGGATTCTGATTCAGTTCCTTCTCAACAACCATCTACAATGTTAATAATTTGGGTAGTTCAGCTGTTCTCTCAGATGTCTCTTCCAAACAGGTTTTGCACAGGAAGTGTTTGGTTAAACACTGAAAGATGAAAGCGCTTTGTCTCAAGTCTTTTTTTGCAAGCAGTGTGTTTTGAATAAATCTGTGAGCTAATAATCCATGAAAGGATTCAAATTCTGATGTTCTTAGTCTTCTGCAGAGACAGACCTTTGAGTATTGGTATAAAGTCTAATCCATTTTGTAGCTTATTTTGGCCAAGAACGACGTACTTGGATAGTAAAAGATCATCATAACTGACATGACAAGTGACCAATCGCAGTTTGTTTTGCTTTTATCCTTGAGCTATTCATCATTCAAATCACTACTGATTATTTCTTTTTTCATTTATTTTCCATTTTAGTTTCCGTTAATAACAATAATAACGCTAATCAAATCTGCCAATTTAAGTGCCAATTTTTAATGAGAAAGCATGCATCTCTCTCTTTCTCCTTCCTCTCCCCAGTGCAGCTCAATTTTCCTGTGCACTTTTTAAATCGGTGACGGATCAGGAGAATGATGCAGTTTGGCTAGAGGCATCCAGCTAATGAGAATTCAGTCTTCCCATAATTTTAATAAAGTCCCTTGTTCCGGGCCGCACACATTCTCTCGCGTGTCGTTTCAGCTTAAGGCGGCACACGGCCATAGGGCACTGTGCATTCTTTATGTGTTTGTGTTTGTGAGTGCGTCTTTATGACTCGTCACCCACTCCAAAGGCAAGAAGCTTTGGAGGAATCATTACACTTCCCCAGGAGTCCCCTGTGCAGCTCCATACTGTGGAGTCTGATCTAAACTCGCTCTCAATTCTTCAGTTGACACAGGACCGAGAACAGATTTTGCATTTCATTACTCATCGCTCATTACGTTCCTGAAATGTCGAATTTAAGTTAAACACAAAGGAGGGTCGGTCAGGAAGACTTTAAAGGGCAGCTTATATGAACAATGCAATGCAGGATATGACTTCACTTCCTGTGCAGTGTTATTGACCTTATAGGGTATCTGGGGGCTAATGAACCAAATACCAAGAACAGAGATGAGTCTGGCTGTTTTGATGACATCATTCTTTCTATGTGAGATGCTTCCTGTTCCCATTGGTGGGAAGATCATGGCTTGGGGTGGAGGGAATGCACTCTCACGCTAATATTCTATGTTTCATGCCAAAAACTCATTAACTTGTTTCTGTGGTATTGTAGATGGTATTTATCTCGAATGGATTGCGTTCAGTTCAAATTTGGACCATTGTCTGATTTTGTCTTGACCAGTCCAATATTACTGGATATGTCAGTGCAGTTACTTTTAATATACAGCCCAAACAGTTGTAGAGACTGTCCAAAATTGCCAGTGTGATACTAGAGTGTTGTGGGTGGTTAGTAGGAGGTTGTTTACCAGCCCAAAGTCTCTGTGCCATTCTAGTACTCAGATATGTCACAAAGCTCCTACAATGTAAGATTTATGAGATTTTTCAACAGAAGAAAGTAAGTTATACAAGTTTGAATTTGAAACAACATGAGGGTGAATAACGGATGACAGAATACAAACAAGATGCACATTTGATGCAAAAAGACGCTACTCTCTCGTGACGCTCTGCTCTGCTCTGCTCACATGCTCTGATAATAATAGCTTTGTAGGATTATACATTATTTGGATAATTAGTTTAAAAAGTCATATCTGTTTCTGAAACTGAATAAAAATAATATATTTATATTTAATAATATTAAGGTAGCATTTTACAATAAGGTTCCATTAGTTAGTGTTAGTTAATATAGCATTATTAACTAACATGAACAATACATTTATTACAGTATTTATTCATCTTTCCTGATGTTAGTTAATGAGAATAAAGTTGTTCACTGTTAGTTCATGTTAATTCAGAGTGCATTAACTGTTAACAAGCACAAATGTTGATTTTAATAATGCATTAGTAAATGTTGAAATTAACATTAACTAAGTTTAATACATGCAGAAGTAGTATTGTTTATTCGTTGTTTATTCATGTTAACTAAAGTAGATAAATAATGTTAACTAATGAAACTTATTGTAATGTGTTACTAACACAATAAATTTGGACATAATTTATATTAATAATGTTATATAAATTATGTCCAAATTTATTGTGTTACTTTCAGTAAAAAGCATGTTGTTGTGTTTTTTTTTATTTATTTTTTTTTATATTTTTTATTCCGTATCATTAAAATTTACTTAAATTGAAAAGTCATTCAAAATTGCTTTGTATTATTTAATAAAATAATAATTAACCTAATCATTACAAAGCATTTTTGGTTTTGGTTTTCGGCCAAGTGCATCCAGAATTTTCGGTTTCGGCCCAGATTTTTCATCTGGGTGCATCCCTATTTCATAGTGTTTGTGAAATGTACTCACTGGCAGAAGGCAACGTCTTGTTTGTCGTTTCCTCAACCCTTATGTTATTTGTGTCTGGGGAACATTAGCCTCTGGCTCAGTACGGCTCCTGCTGAATATTAAATACCTGCATGTGGCATGTGTGCACTACCCATCCTACCACAGCGCCTTTATTTTCCAGTCATTTAACTTGAGCTCCATATAGAGCCTATTCAATCCAAAATGATGTTTATTTGTGCTCAAGAAACATTTTCTGACATGGCTTACTCAGCAGCTGGCTTCAGATTGTCCCAGTTGACAACTTGATTTTATAATATTGTTGAGATTGTCAACTAAAACTGTTAAATCTTTTTTGGTAGCTGAAACAAAGATATATAAAAATATTAGATGAAAAACATGAACTTAAAAAGAAAAACCTGAACAAAAATATAAATGTTGCATTGGAAATAAGTGACTAAAATGACTAAAACTGAAATTTGAATTAATAAATTTAAATGAAAGCCATTTGAACTAAGAGACTAATAATAATGACATGACTGCATAAATTACTTAAATTTAATTAAAAAAAGGAAAGTTTAAAATAAATATTAAGGAATGTTAATGATATTATAAAATGTTAATATTAACAATAATGCTATGATACTTGCAGTTCTGTAGTTTTTGCTTAAAGTGAAGGCCAAGTGCATAAAGCACAATTTATTAACAGTTTCAATTGTGTTAATTTTTTCCCCATTTTTTCAGCCATGGTAATTAAATATGGTAAAATGTGAATGCTTAGTGTCAGCTAAAAAGCATGATAAAAACAGCCAAAATATTTAATAAAAATCACGCAAGGAGGGGGAGGGATGTGTATAACTTTGTGAATGACTGTGTTTTAGATCTCTGGAAACATCTTTGCGGATTTCTGCATGTGCATATTCTGTAAGGGCCTGATGATTACAATGTGTGAACTAATTGTAACTTTTCACCTTGTGACTTTTCAGTGTTGCCGTGGGAGTTGGTTTCTATGGAAACAGTGAAACCAATGATGGGGTGTACCAGCTGACCTATTCTCTCTATAATGCCAATCACACGCTGGCGGGAGTGGACAGTTTGGTAAGTACAAATATAGCAGCGCTGACTATAAATAACACACTGATAATGTTTTTGATTCCCTCACCAACTTTAGTCTTGACTGATTTCAGCTGAAGTGTCCCAATAGTCTTGCAGACTTCTCCCAAGCAAATTTACTCCGTCTAAAGACTCTATTATCTCTTTTCCCTCCCCACAAATAGTTCTACACTTTCTATCAAAGCGTTCCTTCCAACCAAACCTCAGCCAGATGGTCCTTATATCAAGTTCAGTTGCCTGCTCCTGTTAAATCATTTTTTTTTTTTTTTTTTTGCCAATCGGCGCTGCTAAAATTTTATGGGATCCCCACTGAGTGCATGATTGATTTTCTGACATCCCTTTGCAATAGCAAGGACACAGCTAAAGCTATGCAGCTACGTGCAACTGCTCAGTGTCTCTGGAAAGATGTGAATGACAAGGGGTGTATCCG
Organism: Cyprinus carpio; assembly: GCF_018340385.1. NCBI lineage: Eukaryota > Metazoa > Chordata > Actinopteri > Cypriniformes > Cyprinidae > Cyprinus > Cyprinus carpio. Next base: position 20,706,504 of record NC_056608.1, read on the forward strand.
TGTGTGTTAGAAAATGCACACACACTTTAGTGTGTTTCTGTGTTATGGAGTTTTTGGAGAAAATACCTCAAATTGTTTTTTACAGCCTTTTATGTTTGTGCAGTTATGAAGGCCTCTTTTTCCTTTCGTCATTGTCCTTTTCAAGGCCCTGAAGGCTGGGGCATGAATAAAACCTTATTCATGTATCGTCAGCCATACCTATTTATATCCGTCTTCGTTTTCTGATTCAAATGTGTAGAGCTGACAGTGACACTAAGATGCTTTAATCCTGCTTCACGCACCAATTTCATGCACTTGGTAGGGCCTTTCATGCCTCTGGTTGTGAGTTTTAGCTATTTAATTGCATGGTGGACTGAAAGCCTGCAAAAGCAGTGATTAGTTTACATTTCCCCTCATTAAAGTGTGTAATTTCAGCTACAAAAATAATGACTGTTTTCAAACTGTTTTCCTGAAAACCCATCTATCTATCTATCTATCTATCTATCTATCTATCTATCTATCTATCTATCTATCTATCTATCTATCTATCTCCACAATTACATACAGCTGCTATTATAAGATATTGTATGAAGAGTACAATTTGAGAGTCACCCCTGTTAGTGAAACAGTCAACATTCACAGATACTGTCAGTATGTGGTCCACTGGACATTATTCCAACTCTAGTGATGACATCATTAACCCAAACCTAACCTTAAATGTATTTCCAAGTGAGTAGCTGATGACAAATTTATCCGCTTCCATATAGATCGTAACAAAAAATTTGTGTAAGTTTGAGTGCAAACATCTCACAAGCTATACATCAGTAATCCACAGCTGTTCAGCTTACTTGCACCTGTTGTAGGAGCGTTCAGGGAAGTGTTGATACTGTGGTTCTGAACTGAACGGAGACTGAAGGCGCTCCGAGCATCTGCCCGCATACACCGCTGAGGAGTTGAGGATTAACTCCCCATCTGCACTAATAGAGATTAATGCGTCTGTTTCTGTCTCGCTCTGAATTATGAAGCACACACTTATCTGAGGTCAACTTGATTCCCTCAACACGCTCTCTGAGTCATCACAAGCAAAAGGCAGAACTGACCTAGGAACTGCTCTTTCGGGGAAAAATCACCCATAATTTTCATTAGCAGTCTGCCTCAGCGAGATAAGAGCACGTTGTTGTGAAAAAATGATGTAATGGTGCTCAGAAAGACTAGAGATGTTTTTGATCTTCACGTCATGACCTCAGATTAATATCAGCTAGCTTCAAGAATCATCAATACATTTATCTAAGCTTGCCATCAAGAAGAAGAGGCCCTCCATTCATGAAATACTCCCTAGAGACCAGGTCTTTCAAATGGTACAAAGCATCCACTGTCTGAAAACCCAGCATGCAATGGCCATAATTAGCCATGAACCCTGCGACAAAGGCTTTGATGAAGTCACTTGTGGAAATCTTTGACTTCCTGATTGAGGCTCTTCAATGGCTCTGCCTGCCTAAAAACAATGATTTAATTTGGCATCCATTGCACACAGATGCTCGTTCTTTCTCTCTCTCTCTCTCTCTCACACACACACACACACACACAAACACACACACACACACACACACACACACACACACACACACACACACACACACTCTCTCTTTTTGTTTGAAAGAACTGGGCTGCCCTTTCAAAAGAGTCAAGAGAAGGAATAGCAGGACGTTTTTTGCATGGGTGTTGAGCGGTGACTGCTTGGTTTTCGGGTTTATTGGTTCTGGGGCATACGGTCTCTTGTTCACCTCCTCTCAGGACCCCCTCTGGGCTTGCAAATGAACTGTTTGGCTTCCTGTGTGGATCTGTTTTGTGTTCACAGAGGCACCTAGGGATTAACAAGGACATAAATTACTTGGTTTGAGTTACAGGAGAACCATAATGCTGTAGATACATTGTGAGGCCACTTGTTACATGTGTTTTAAGCACTTATAAAATGTATGTAAAATTAATTATTTATTTAATTATTTAATAATTAAATTATATTTTTTTACTGTATTATAGATCATTATAATTAGTTATTATTATTAATTCTCAATATTGTAATTTTACGTTATATTTTTATTTTCATCTTTTATTCAAAGATATTATTCTATAATCTATGTCAGTAAACAACATGGTCATTGTGGCAACTTACCCCATGTAGTGTGGTGCCATGCTTTCTGTTTATATTTATTTTCCAGGTAATAATTCTGAAAATGTCCAATATTTTGTAGTCAAAACAGGAAAAGGAAATAATATTTTCAGAATTTTTATCAGGGTAGATACTGGATATGATATTACAGAATGTCAACCCAGAGCTCCATTGTTCTATAAATACCTCTGTTCTCTACACAGTGTGACATGGTGCAGAGCACTGGGTCTGTTTTGTACCGTCCTCTCAGCTTGCGAAGGTCACTATTTTTTAACGCTTTGACCAGAATGTGGACATTTTCTGGACTCAAGCCAGCTGCTTAACCATTATGATGTTTTCATTGAATGTAACCTTATCCAGATTTAGGAATTTGAGTGAGAAATAGTTAGTGAAATGTTTGACAGCATAGATTAAAGTGTCACATTCGTGGCCATTTCAGTTTAGGCTGAAGGCTGCAGAATGACTTGCTCAAGAAAACCTGGAGGAAAATAGTTTGATGGCAGAGTCTGTTTAAAAGGGTTGTGATTTATAGACTACCTTTATTTTCAATTTTTTGACTGAACTCTCGGTCAGACTGGGCTCCAGGTGCAGGAGTATGAGCCACTTCAGTGCTCTATATAAAGAGACTGCTGTCGGCCCCAGTCCTTCTCTGTCCCCTCCTGACCATTCAGGGCAGACAAAACTGAGTCACAGGTGAATGCTAATTTGCTGGCTTAGCTACTAAACTGTTAGTAGAATTGTTAACAAAGAAGTTTTTTTCCCTCTCACTCTCTCGTTCTTTCTGATCTCTTTCTTTTCCTTTTTCTTTTTTTTCGTCTTTTCCTTTTCTGCTTGTTTTCTTTTTCGACTGGCAATGTGCAAATGACTGCCAATATTCTAATATTTAGACTATGTTTAATAGGGTGGAACATTGGAAATGTGTTAAAGGTGCAAGAATGCAGGTTCTCCTGCAGAGATTTGAAAGTTTTTGCTAGTGGTTGGTGGAAAAGTTGTGGGATTCTTACCATTTCAAACAACCCAAAAACTCTCTGAAAGTCTCTCCCAGGAAAATACCCACAATCCTCCTGATATTCTTCACACACATCAGTTAACTGCAAGAGAAAATTGATAGAAAGTAATAAAGGAGCTGAGAGCTGTTTATCCATCACCCACGAGGCGGTGAATTTGATTGTTGTTCCTGAGTTTGTTTTTTTTCCTTTCAATGTCAGGTTCTGAACTCTAAAAAGCTCAAGTTTCAACCCACCACTGCTTGTAAGAGTCACATCTGATCTTTATCTTACTACTTCCTTGCAGTCTTTGTTCCACTGTAGGTCTTTATATGTTCATTTCTGGTTCTCAGTAACTATATTGAGAACCTCTGAACTAGTTCTACCAACAAACCCCCAGACATTCCCACAGCCATTATTAGAAGACCTGTAAGCAGTAAGGCCATCATTCCCTTTTTTGTAATCTCTCTCTCCCTTCTCATTTTTAGTCTTACTGTTTTTTTTTTTTCACCCACAATTTTAATGGAGAAATAGAAAATCATATCTGGATATAGAGCAGGCAGCACCACTTAGTGCTTGTGTTCCATTTCACGCTCCAACTCTCCCATTCTAATTTAATTGCAGAAGCTCAGCGCCTACAGAAACCAGAGACAATCAATTAGAGCCGCAGCGCTGGGAGAAAAATCTCGGTCTCGTATCTTAACCACTTCCTCACATATGCATTACAGGTGTGGCTTAAGAGACACAGTTTAGATGTCTAGCATTTGTTCATTAGCTGGATTATTGGATTACATTCAGCTGAGATATTAAACCCCATTGAGGAGGGGCCACACAATAAACTTGGCTATTTCCAAGAAACTTACAAAATGCTTCTCAAAATCAACCTCAGAACTAAAAAAAAAGCATTAGGGTGTTCAATGAAGATGAAAGGATTCAGGAGAGTGCAGTGCTGATGTGAGATCAAAAATTCCATGAAAAACGAATACGGTTAAACTAGATAATCAATGTGGAATTGAGTTTCTCACAGCTTTGGGTATGAGATCACTTCGCTCTCGAGTAGTGATGTCACAACCTAAAGCAAACTGCTGGGAATTGAGTCTGGGCCACGAGTATTTGATTTCAGGATGTAGAGCATTTGCTGGGCATCCCCTGATTCTGTGTTGTTATATAGCTATTATTGAGCTTTAAATATGCTGTATGTACATGCACACATCTGGCCTCATCTCGTCTGTTTTCTAACACAACACACTCTATTTAATTAAGCTTTTGGGTATATTAGAATGGATGAGGGAACACAAGTCTGGTTACAAATCGGCTAGTTCTTCATGGCTGTTCACACAGAAAACAGCTCTTTTTACAGCTCATGCAGTACTTTCTCAACTACCTAATTTGGGATATTAAGAGAACATGTTAAGAAGGACATCAAGTGTCTTCGTGTTCTTGTTTATTCTGCATTTAATGTGCACCTCAGCCAGAAAACCGATTTAGTCATGTTAAATTAACTCTAAAAGCTTTTCAATTACTTATTTTAAATTGATTTTTTGAAAATGTGGTCTTAATGTTTTCGATATTGAAAAATGCACAACCTGAAATAGTTTGAAAGAAGTCTGTTATGCTCACCATGTTTATTTAATGAAAAACTATAATGTGAAATATTATTACAGTTTAAAATAACTGTTTTCTATTTTAATATATTATAAAATGTAATTTTTTCTTGTGATTGCAAAGTTTAATTTTTAACTTCAATACTCCAGTCTTCATTGTGACACGATCTTTTAGAAAATTTTATATTTTATATACTGTAGTTTTTTTTGTTACTTGCTTTTTTAAAATATTTTTTTGTTCTAGAAACCTTTTTTCAAAAGTTGTGCTGCTTACTATATGTCTGTTTGCACTAATGCACAGTGAATAATGGTACTAGTTTCTCTCAGGTCACTCCAATTTACTGTGTGTGTGTGTGCACTAACAGTGTTCTTCTCTCACAGGTCACTGGTACTGTGGGAGGCATGCAGGGCGGGCTGAACGAGCACTTGTCTCGACTGGGTGAGATCTTTGCAGCACGAGGAGACTTTGTGCAGAGACTGCAGTTCATGCAACAGATGTCAGAAAACATCATGAAGCAGCTGCTTGGGCTTCCTGACTGGGAAAAGGCGAAAGTAGACCTGGCCGCCATAGCTGATCAGACAGCATATGTGGAATACTACAGGTAATGATGAGAGCTGCAACCTTGAATCTTTCTATAATGTACCTCTCCTGCAATAGACCTACGTTTTCAGTGCAATGCAGGTTTATTTGTAGCAGGCAAAAACATTATGAAATATTGCATCCTTGACTTTTCATATTCCTCGATGTGTGGTTGAGTGAAGCACCATAGTAGTCCATCAGCAGCTAATGCATTACCGCATGTGTGTACAGTCTGTTTTATAGTTGCATTTAAAGCCATTTCCTTGTGTTAGACACTATAGATCACACGTTATTTACTGCCACAGCTTCACCGCTGGCCATCCATCAAAACATCTGCCAGTACCGCATTCATATTCCTGTCATTATTCCACATTGCAGATGACAGGTTGATAAGTGATGATGTCACAATTCTTTAGTTTAGGTTGCCAGAAAAGTTCATCTTTGATAGGAAGCATATTAATATAGCTGACATGTGATAGCGATAATGTGAATGTGTCTGAGAGCAGTTTATAGGAAGAGACACGTTCATCTATTCCCCTCTGACAGGGTTTCAGCGGATGAAATATTAATACATATAGATGTTGTTCATCTATTATGAATTATTTCCAGAGACGAAGAGCTCTCTGGAGTGGTCTAGGCAGGACACACACGCTAACGAGAAGATCTTGTCTCTTAGTGATTGCACTTTTGTAGCTCAGGAAAGTCTCAGTTATGTTTTATTGAAGTATATAACCTGAAATGCAACCTAAAATGTATGAGAAGAAATAAAAAAAAATGACACAAATGGAACAATTGTTGGCATAATAACTTGGTCTTTAGAGAATCTGATGTGATAAGAGAAATGTCTCCTATTTTTATGTATTTATTTTGTTTTCTTGGTATTGTGTCAGATTTGAGAACAGTTTGAGATGCTGTTAATATATTTCTGAAACTCTTGAGGAGATGCTTTTGAGACTGGGATTGTTTTTTCCCAAGAGGAAAATCTGAGAAGCAGGTCTGTGTGAAACAGCTGAGAAATTAAAGAGATTCCGTTTGTCATTTTTCTTTTAGATGGATACACAAACACTCTCTTGCTTCATACGCTGTTTATTTTTCACACATATCTTGATTAACAGTTTCTAAACTTGGCAGTATATATTGTGTGAATTATTGTCAGCATATCTGATCACGTCATTTAATGTGTTTTCATTAACTGCTTATAAAAGTCTTCATCTGCTGGTTTTTCTTCTTTCTGAAGGTGGTTGACATACCTCTTGATACTGATCTTGGATCTGGTCATCTGTCTTGCTGCTTGTTTGGGCCTGGCCAAACAATCCCGCTGGCTGCTCACTACGTGAGTACAAACATGACATTACACTGTGTTATCATGAGAGGATGAATACTGGAATTAAAGACAAAGATATAAAAAGAAAGTAGCCTCAGATTTTTAAATGGGTCATATTGCCCTGATTTTCTTTAAAATACTAGTTCATTGTACCATCAAGATTTCCTATAATGCTCAGAAAACATCATAACGAAGACTTGAAACCAAAAACTGCAGTCAGAAACCAAAAACGTTTAATTTAAGAGTCAGATTGGGTATGAAAAATGGCTGTTTTCCTGCAAAAAATCTTGGCTAACTTTATCTGTACGAGAAACTTTATCTCAGGGAAGAAAACAATAATAAAAAATGTATGATATGACCCCCTTTAATATGTTACAACACGACTGAATAGAAAGAAGTTAATTAAAATAAATATCAAAGAGAAAAAAGAACTGCAAATAAAATGTTCTCCTCATTCTCGAAGATTGGCTTTTAATGCTGTACACCTGAAAAGAACAATGTGTTTCATTACAGGTCTCATCTAAATGATAAATTAAAAAGATAACCAATAGCTTAGACATGAGTAATTGTTTAATTTATCAGCTGGGTTTTACTGCATGGTATTTAGTAGAAAGTGTGTCATTTAGTAGCACAGTGGATTTCTGAGTACAGAACATTTGCTGTCATGTTCAGTATAAAGGGAAGCGTTGGAAGTGTTCTGCAGTCTTATGGAAGTAAAAGGACTGTGCTATCAGAGATATCCTGAATTTAGGTCAGTGATGGTATATATGGTACAAACCCTTCATTTATAACGATTCATAGGCGACAAAATTTGTAGAACAAGCTCTGTTGGGTACTGTCTACCCCAATTTCTCTCAAACACAAAGCACAAACTGTGTTATGCTTATGCATGGCTTAATCTCATGAAAACATGGTCACATTTCAGCCCAGAAATATTAATAATTTTTTTGTAAAAAAAAATTTTTTTACCCATATTGTCATAATTCAGAACCCAGATTTGACATTGGACATCAACAGGCAACCCAACATAGTATCGTAATTGTCAATCGTGTTTTTTATGATGTGTGTGCAGGATGATGGTCTGCGGTGTTCTGACTCTGATATTGAGTTGGGCGTCTCTCGGAGCTGATGTGGCCACTGCAGTGGTAAGTACAAACCAACAAGCCTGGTATTCAATCAGTGATTCTGTTCAGGTCATTATATGAGATATGGAGATTTCAAGACAAACGCATCAGTATTTCCATTCAGAACACTTCATGTGATTGTATATAATTGTGTATTTGTATGTGATGTTATTTGGTTTTTATATGCATTTGAGGTGGGTCACAGTCAGTCCATCGCTATCAAAAGCTTGTTCATATGGCAGAGCATGACATATAATAGTCAACTGCTGTCTTCTTGCCTGAAGGAAGTGATAAAAGTCCAATTTATTGCTTTTTATGTGGGTGTGTGTGCAATCAAAAATACTGTGGTTTATGTGTTTATTGGGAAAAGAGTTAAAAGTGGCAGATTTCATTAAACAACATCAATGAAGGAGGAAGAAATAAAAGAAAGGGTAAGTATTGAATGGAGGTCCATCTTCAGTTAAAAAGACCCAATTCCTTTTTTGACTCAGACATTACTTCCACAAAAGCATTTTGTTGACAGTCCAGAGAAAGCAATTAAATTAATTCATATTAAATAAAATTCAATAAAATTCAAGTATATTTGTATAGCGCTTTTTACCATACAAATCATTGCAAAGCAACTTCACAGAAAATTAAGTTTCTACAATATTTAGTAGTACCTTATCAGTGGTGACTGTCATTTTATGTGCATATGGCAGAAATGTAAGGAAGAATCAATTAAAGACGTAATCAAACAGATGATGAACACTATTAACAGCAATTATATGATGCAATCAAACTTATAGCAAAATGTGGTAGTTCTGTATGTTGTTTCAGGGTTAGCATCATCTGAGGTCCTCTGAGGGGTTGGCATCATCTCTTCTCAGGTGTTCTGGATCCAGAATGAAGCTTGTGTAAATCCTAAACATAGAAACAAATAGAGACATAATTAGCGTAGCTGCTGTTCCAGCAAAGTAAAATGAATTAGTTTAACCCAAGCTAAAGAATAATAATGCGCATTTGATCTGATATAACTGTAGTTCAAAATTATGAGATCCATTTTTTGAATGCTTGCCCAAAGAGATGTGTTTTTAATCTAGATTTAAACAGAGAAAGTGTGTCTGAACCCCGAACATTATCAGGGAGGCTATTCCAGAGTTTGGGAGCCAAATGCGAAAAAGCTCTACCTCCTTTAGTGGACTTTGCTATCTTAGGTACTACCAAAAGTCCAGAGTGACCTTAGGGAGCGTGATGGATTGTAGCGTGGTAGAAGACTAGTTAGGTATGCAGGAGCCCAACCATTAAGGGCCTTATAAGTAAGTAATAATATTTTGTAACTGATACAGAACTTAATAGGTAGCCAGTGCAGAGACTGTAAAATTGGAGTAATATTATCATATTTCCTTGACCTGGTAAGGACTCTAGCCGCTGCATTTTGGACTACTTGTAGGATGTTTATTGAAAATGCAGGACAACCACCTACCAGTGCATTACAATAGTCCAGTCTAGAGGTCATGAATGCATGAAATAGCTTTTCTGCATCAGAGACAGGTAACATGTTTCGTAGCTTGGCAGTGTTTCTTAGATGGAAGAATGCTGTTTTTGTAACATGGGAAATATGATTTTCAAAAGACAAGTTGCTGTCTAATATATCACCCAGTTTTTTGACAGTAGAGGAAGTAACAGTACATTCCGTCTAGTTGCAAATTGTAATCTACGAGATTCTGTGTACTGTTTTTTGGTTCAATAAGTAATATCTCTGTCTTATCTGAATTTAATAGGAGAAAATTATTGGTCATCCAATCTTTTACATTTTTAGATAATTTAGAAATTTCATCTTTTCTCGTTGAGATATATAGTTGAGTATCATCAGCATAACAGTGGAAACTAATCCCGTATTTTCTAATAATATTACCAAAGGGCAACATGTATATTCAAAATAGCAGAGGAAATAGGACAGATCCTTGTGGCACTCCATATTTTACTGTTGATACATGAGATGACTCTCCATTTAAATAAACAAAGTGGTAGCAATCGGACAGGTAGGATCTAAACCATCTTAAAGCCTGCCCTTGAATACCTGTATAGTTTTGTAATCGATCTATGAGTATGTAGTGAGCTATGGTGTCGAACGCAGCACTAAGATCAAGAAAAACTAGCAATGAGATGCAGCCTTGGTCTGACGCAAGAAGCAAGTCATTTGTAATTTTAACAAGTACAGTTTCTGTGTTATGGTGGGGCCTGAAAGCCGATTGAAATTCTTTATAGAGATAATTTTTTTGAAGAAAAGGTGATTTGTAATTTTCTAAAATTTTCCACATAAATGGAAGATTTGAAATGGGTCTGTAATTTGTCAGTTCACTAGGATCTAGTTGTGGTTTCTTAATAAGAGGCTTAATAACTGCCAGCTTGAATGGTTTTGGGACGTGACCTAAAGATAAGACGAGTTAATAATATTGAGAAGCGGTTTTTCTGCTACAGGTAACAACTCTTTCAGTAATTTAGTGGGTACAGGATCTAATAAACATGTTGTTGGTTTAGATGCAGTGATAAGTTTATTTAGCTCTTCCTGTCCTATAGTTGTAAAGCACTGCAGTTTATCTTTGGGTGTGATGAATGAAACTGAAGTATTAGACGCTGTAGAATCTACATTGGTTATTGTATTTCTGATGTTATCTATTTTATCAGTGAAGAAATTCATAAAGTCATTACTATTTAACTGTGAGGGAATATTTAGATCGGGTGGCGTCTGGTTATTTGTTAATCTAGCCACTGTGCTAAATAAAAACCTTGGATTGTTTTGGTTGTTTTCTATGAGTTTGTGGATATGCTCGGCCCTGGCAGTTTTTTAGAGCCTGTCTATAGCTGGACATACTGTTTTTCCACGCAATTCTAAAAACTTCCAAGTTCGTTTTTCTCCATTTGCGCTCAAGACTACGAGTTTCTTTCTTGAGAGCGTGGGTATTACTCTTGTACCATGGCACAGTAAGATTTTCTCTAACCTTTTTCAATTTGATGGGGGCAACAGCTTCTAATGTATTAGAGAAGATAGTGCCCATGTTGCCAGTCATTTTGTCTAGTTCATGTGTATTTATAGGTACACAGAACAGTTGAGATTAATCAGGCAGGTTATTTGTGAATCTGTCTTTGGTGGCTGGAACAATAGTTCTGCCTGGAAGATAACGTGGAGCCATATAGTTAGTATCAGTAATACGCAGAATGCACGATACAAGGAAATGGTCAGTAACATCATCACTTTGAGGTACAATATCTATATCATTAAGATCGATTCCATGTGATAAAATTAAATCTAGCGTATGATTAAAACGATGAGTGGGCCCGGTGTCATTTTGCTTGACTCCAAAACAGTTTATTAGGTCAGTAAACGCAAGGCCTAATGCATCATTTGTTTTATCAACATAAATGTTAAATTCTCTTACAATTAGCGCTTTATCAACGGTAACCAATAGGTCTGAGAGGAAATCTGCTAATTCTTTTAGGAATTCTGTATACGGCCCTGGTGGTCTATACACAGTAGCCAGAGCAAGAGATACGATAGATTTCTTTTGCATATCTGACAGTGTAACATTAAGCAGAAGTATTTTGAATGATTTAAATCTGTATACTGTTTTCTGGGTAAAATTCTGGGTAACAAAATGAATTGCATTGTTCATAGTTTTTGTTTTGCCTTTTTTTTTTATTACTTTAGGCTTTTCATTTAGTCTCAGAATTGAGCTAAGAAAGCTTCCCTGTAGAGTCGTGGGAAAATCAGTTTTTGGCAAAGTTTTATGGCAGAGTGTGATTCATTTAACTTTTATATCTCCTCTATTTTCTCTTACAAACTATTTCACTAACTCACCCACTTATTCTCCTACTCATAACTGTAACTGGCAGGTTATGAATGCAGTTAACAGCTACCCACAAACCAATTATATCCTTCAAAAAAGCAAACAGTATGGAAGCATCAATAGAGCCTGTCAGTGGAACTAGTGCTGAAAAAGAGGCTTTTCTGTGTAGAAAAATTACTGTTCATGCATTCCTTACAAATTTATTTCCAAATACGTAAGTGTTTTCTGCACAGCTGTTCTCCCACTACTGAATGGACACATTCCACAGCAAAAAAAAATAACAAATAAATAATAATACAATACAATACAATACAATATAATACAATATAGCCTGCAAACTCACAATTTTACTATGTAAGCTTGTTTCTGCTATGGAATAAGAATATAAAAAGATAATTGTGACCTTTTACCTCAATTATATCTCAAACAGTTTTTAAGTTTATGTTTGTATAATTGTGATTTTTTATTTTTTTTTCTCACAATTCTGAATTCATATGATGTCCAAATTGTAAGATATTAACTCTGAATTCTGAAAAAAAGACAGAATTGCAAGATGTTATTTTGCAACTGTGAGGGGGAAGAAAAGTCAGAATTGTCAGAAAAAGTTGATATCTTGAAATTCTGATTCTTTTTTTTTTCTCTCTCAGAATTGTGAGGCAAAAAAGTCTGAATAGTGACATAAAAAGTTGCAATTATCTTTATTTTTTACCCCATGGCAGAAATGGGCTTCCATAGTGTGCAGCCTGAATATGGTGAGAAAGTGAGTGGAACTCAGAAATGACAAAGTTGGAGCTTTACATTGTGCTGTTTTCACTGGTTCCATTAAAAACAAACAAGTATTACTAGTATAGTCTGATTAATGAACAAATTAGTCTTAAGAGACTGTTCTTTTAAGGAATCACTTAAAATGATTCACAAGATATCAATTTTACAATTATTATTCATTAAAACCATCAGAGAGGGGACTAAACAAAAATTTTCCTCACCAACTTGATGGCTATGTGATTTTTTTAACCTTTACAATGTCACATTACAAAATATTACTATTTTGTTGATTATGTGATGTCGGAAACATTGTAAAAAACACTGAAATATACACTCACTGGCACACCATGTCTACTGTTAGCAGATACAATGAGTTATGTTTCTCTGTGTGTGACTAATTTGGTTTACTTCCAGGTTGCAAGTATTTCCCCTATCAGCTCATTAAGAGAGAAATGTAGATGTGCCACGTCTTCAGCATCAGTGGACACGCTCAGTTCTCTGTAATGAACTCATCTTTCCAGCAGGCGTTAGACACAGTCACATATGGCTTTGATCCTGTCTTCACGGCTAATGAATTAATGCATAACACAAGGTATTGAGCCTCAGGAGTTCAACAGGATGTGGACTTGACTTTAAACTTCCATGCTCTGAGACCGGATGAGGGGACTGTTTTAAAGGGAAAAAAATAAAATAATAAAAATGCTCCGGATGGGTAGCCGTATGATAAAGACTTAGAATGTTCTAATATTGATGTGGTGGACTTGTGAAATTTAGGAGGCAGAGTCTGAGTTAGTTGACAATATTAACACTTATTTTATTTTATTTTATTTTATTTATTTATTGTTTGTTTTATTTCATTTTATTATTTTGTATATTGTATTATTTTTTCAACACTTATTTTGCTTCTTTTCTGTGCTGTCACTTGTATTCTGATCTGAATTGTTTCACTGAATGCAAATGTATTGTTGACAGAAATATGTGTTCCTTTCACAGCCTGGGGATGTTTATGTGCCGACTATATGTGAGAGTGTGTGCATGGTGTTTCTGCATGTCTGTTTTTTCCTTAGACAGACATTATAGCATAACTCTTCCTGTTGCCTATACAGTATGTTTAGAGTCTGTGTGGTGACTCGTGTTGTATGTTCCTTCCTTTTTTTTGGTTTGTTGGGGATTATTTTTTTATTCTAGAATAATGTATTATAATGTGTATGAGTGTGTGTTTGCAGCCGTGCGTTCTTCCTGTGTCGATTTATCCCTTTACCTATCGCCCCAAACATCCTGCAGTAATAGAAGTTTGTTTAGTTGAAATACAATTATACAAGCATTTTGGAACAGTATATTTATTGAATATGTATACATTATCATTCAAAAGTTTGGGGTTAGTAAGCTATTTTTGAATAAATATGTTTACTTTTGTACAGCAACAAAAAATAATAATAATAATTAAATGTTTAAAAAATGATATTAAAAAGTTGTTAATTTGAAGTTTTACAGGTATTTTTTTAATGTATTTGTAATAAAATAACAGACACTTAAAAAGAAACATGAAAAAAAGTTGTTAATTTGAATTTAAAAAAAATATTTATATATATATATATATATATATATATATATATATATGCCCAAAATATATATATATATATATATATATATATTACTTATAATATTAATATATATATATATTACATATACATCAAATATTTTGAATTACATTATATTTAGATATATATATATATATATAATATATATTATATATATATCGCTATATATATATAGTGTATATATTACATTATATTTATATATTATATTTATTACAGTTTTATTTTTTTTACTTTTTTTTTACTTTTTTGTGTGTTTTACGCTTTAGGGCACAAGTGATTTCTGTGTTGCACCAGACAAATTTCTGATGAACCAAACAAAAGATGTGATCAGCTCAGGTGAGTGTATCTCTTATTCTGAATGTATGTTCTGTACGTTTGGAGGAAAACAGATATGGACACATACACCTACACACACTGTCATCTCTATATTCACTGTAATCTCATATTATGAATGGGGATTATAGTTCTTCAGTGAACAAATTTGCATGAAATGGCATTTTTACACTATCAAGCGCTTGAATAGTTTGAAGGGTTAATCTGAGAGACCTTTAATCCTGCTCTATAATCACTGTGACTGAATACATTGGTAAAATGGCCATTCCTATTATTACGTAACTTTAATCCTGTTCTCAGCCATAATGTTTCTGCACTACCAGACAGACAGAAGCTCCCTCAGGTGCACGAGGACAGAGCCTCCCAGAGGAAAATTTGATTCCTCAGAGGCCGCTTTTCTAAAGCGCACAAGACCATAGCTCTCACTTCTCCTATCTTTTTAAAGGAATATTTCACCTAAAAATGAAAATAGCACCACAGACTGAATGATTAATAGTGGATGTCATCCATCAGAAGATTAATTTAATCTTAGTTATAACCAGATTTTGAAGACATGTCACTTTATTTTCTATCGTCTATATGCCATGCTGTTCATAATGCACTCTTTCTTGTTGTTTCTTCTTTCTAGATATTGTGCATTATTACCTGTACTGCAGCCAGACGCTCCCTAACCCATTTCAGCAGGTACTATTTTGATTATTATTTTACTTAATACTGATTTATTTTAGTTCTTTAGAGAAAGCAAGATTTTTTTTTTCTTATTAAAGAACCATACATTAGTGAGTCATTGCACCACTTAAAAACTGTATTTATGAACGATTTGTTAAAAAGAAGCAGTTCATAAGAGTTGTTTGTTCACAACTTGTTTTATGATGGTTATATTTAATGTTTGTAGATCAGCAAGGGCAATGTAGTAGAGGAATGTTTATTTACTGTCTTCACATTTCTTTCAAACTGCAACCTCACAATTCAACATGTATCTTTTTCATTTTACTTAATACTGAATTCTAACAGTTCTTTTTGTAATTTAGAGAAATATTTTTTTTTTCAAGTCAAATATATATTGTCATTTCACTGCTTAAAATAGCTAATAACAATTTTTTTAAAACTGAATTTACAATTTATGATCAATTCAATAAAAATTGGTTTTTGAGTTCTTTTCATATTGCTATATATTTGTATGTCAGCAAGAGCAATGCAATATAAAGATGTGTATTTATTTTCTTTGTATTATTGTTTCTCATCACATGCTTTTCAGACTGCAAGCTTAATTCATAAATTATATTTCATGGGGTTATTGATTCACTAACAGCATCCTAACTTAAATGAAACCTTGTAAGTGACTAATTTCGGATTGATGCATAAAAATGCATAAAACAAACAAGCATTGGATAAAATATGTAAAATACTAATTTTGAAATTAGATTAAACCATTTTTATCAATAAATTTCTATTATGAATTAATTTATTATAAATTATAAGTACAAAAAAAAAAAAAAACACAATCTGTTCTCAATTCTCAAATCTAGCTATCAGTTACTGTGACAGTTACTTTTCAATCTCCCTCTCTCCAGCTACTTTACTCTTTTCCTGACTCTGTATCTTTCTCCCTCACTTCTCCTGTCTCACTGCATCTCTCAGGGTTTTTAGGTCAGGCAGTAAAAGGCCAGTGTCCTATATCTCAGATTGCTGCAGTTCAGCTTGATAACAGAGAAACTGTAGACATCTCTCTCTGATCAATAGGGTTGTCACAAAAATAGAAAAGCAAAGATGTTTCTAACAAGAGTTCAGTTGCATGTCCTTTACTCACTCATTCTCTCTCACACATAAATTATCAGTCTGTAAAGAGCATCTTCAGCATTTTTAATGTATGACATTATTCTTGTAATGAGATGGATGTCTTTTTAATCACATTCCCTTCTCATATTCTTTTCTTGGTCTCATCTTTAATTTCTAATCTCTGTTTATTCAGACTCACAGTCTCTAAATCTCTCATTCTGACACTTTTTTTGTTTTAGTTGAGTAGTTTTTTGCTTTTTCATTATCTGTTTCTTACCTCACTTCTCATGTGTGATCTGGGATAGAGTTAAATTTCCACAGTGAATTAATTCTCTCTCAAATCTAGACAAGAGGGTGAAAATTGTACAAACAAAGTGGATTAATTTAATCAGATTTAATCAGTTGTTATATTTGATTATCTGCTGTTCCACTCGCTGGTGAATCTTGCAAACAAAAGCCTAGGTCATATTCATTCAATAAATAAATAGGGATTTTTTTGTGTGTGTGTGTTTTTTTTTTTTTTTTTTTTGTGTGTGTGTGTGTGTGTGTGTGTGTGTGTGTGTGTGTGTGTGTGTGTGTTTTCCATAAGCACATATAAATCCCGATTAAATAAGGATATCATATTTATCACTAAACAAAATCACATTATTATTTATAATATAAACAATATCATCCCTAGAATTTACTAACAAATCCATGCCTCCAGACACAAGTTTTTTTTGGTTTGTTTTTTGTTTTTCTTACAAATTTTATATTAATTTATTTTTGTGGATTTTTTTTTCTTCCTTTCTGATCTGGTCATTTATATAGATTTGAGACAGTGTCGGTGTTACCAGGTGTGTTTGTCTGTGGACGGTGCAGTTTCTCTCTCTGCTGGTTGAGAGAGGAACTGCACATGAGACCCTTTCATGATGAACAGAACCAGTGACATGTAAACTGTGGATGTTGTTTGTTAGCCCTTAAACAAAACAGACTGATCCTGAATTAGTTTGTTTTGCAGTCCCTGACTGTCTTCCAGAGATCGCTGACCACCATGCAGATCCAGATCCAAGGTCTCCTGCAGTTTGCAGTGCCTCTGTTCCCCACAGCTGAGGTGAGTGTGCACTATACAGACTTATGCATTCCTTTAATACTTTGTGCTCTATTCAGTATAAGCCTTTACCATTAAATCATTTGTATTTATGCATTTAACAGATGCTTTTTTCCCAAATGACTTACATTGCATATTTAAAATGAATTTAAACGTAATAATATTGACTGAATTGCGCATATATATGTGCAAAATTCACTATTTATATTACATTGCATATTTAATGTAATTATTTGTTTTATGTTATTTTTACTGTAATGTAGAACAATTTGTTTTATATTATTTTTTATGTTATTTGTATTTATTATTATTTTATATTTATTGTAATATAATGGAAATTGAATGTAAAATGTCATGAAAATTTTGAATATATAGTATGCTATTTCACTTCTTTCTTGGTGTATAAAAATAGTTATTGGTGTATAAAAATAGTTTATTGTATTGTATATAAAGTTAGTATGCTATTTCAATTTTTTTTTGTTGTATATAAAGTGCGTTTTTTTAATTATATTTACTGAGTATTCAGCATTTATTGAATAATTCAGAGGCCAGTTTACATCAGCTCACTGCACTTCTAGACTGCCGAGGACTAAATAAGGTACGGAGCACATGTAATGTTCCACCTGCTTGTGTCTAATGTGATGCTGCGAGATTAGTGAGATTTTAGCAATTAGTAAAATGCATCTAAATCTCTTGTGGGATGTGTGTGTTTTCAGGACTACCTGGACGCTCTGATAGGTGTGTGTTATGATGGCGTGGAGGGGTTGCTGTATCTCTGTCTGTTCTCTCTCCTGGCGGCCTGTGCCTTCTCTGTCATGCTGTGTGCCATCCCGAGAGCATGGCGACAGATTGCCAACAGGTACAGTACACACACACAGAATCCATTAAGATCTCTCACAATGACTATAGTGCACTTACCTCTAATCAAACATCCATAAACTAAGTTCTTTGGGAGTCATTTGAGAATAACAGACATGTCTGTTAAAGCCTTTGCATAAAGAAAGCATGCCGAAACCTGGTACCTGTCATTACAAGCATGCCCTGAGGGTGCTTGCAGAGTTTCAGTACAGCACTACCTACTAGTAAAAAGATATGAAAAATGCAATGTTTGCTAATAATTTCTGAACAGTTTGACCAAGATTCAAGAGATTGTTTAGATTCTGTATGACATGCTGAGTCACGCTGTACATAGTTTTCATACAGTATGTTGGCTGTTTTGAGCATCTGCCATTGTGAATTTTATTTTATTATTTTTTTTTTTTAAATGCTGTATTTTACTAATGCACTGGTATATTATTATGAAACTTGTCTTGTTTCTTTACAACCATAACCTGAAGCAACCTATGGAGATTTTGGCAAGGCACTATGTAGTGATCACGAGAGATAACACAGTATACAAATATGCTTACATTACTTTCTAAAACCATGTAACTCCTAGTCAAATTTGATAGCATGATGGATCTAACCACACCAGATCAATTTGGTGGCAGTGATGATGCATGATATGTATTCATGGGTTTTCAACCAATTAGCTTAAAATCATCAACAGGTCTTCAATTGCTAATTTTCTTTTTGTAATATTTTCAATTATTCTGATGCTCCCTGCCATGCTGGTTTAGCTCCTTATTTTGCCTTTGTTGTGCTTGAATGCTTAAAGGGATTGTTTAACCAAAAATGAAAATGGTTATCATTTACACACCATCAAGCTATTCCAAACCTACAAGAGTTTCTTTCTTCTGTTGATCATAAAAGAAGATATTTTAAAGCAATTCAGTGGGCACCAAAATGGTTTTCTTTAAAATATTGTCTTTTATGTTTAACAGATGAAAGAAACTTCTGTTTGGAATAACTATTGCTTTAATTCTTGTATTTTTAATTCTGATGGTGCTATATTTGTAAATTGCACTTTGTTCTGTATTTTTAGTAATATACATGCAGTCTTGGTTAGTATAGGAGAAAAATATTACCGGCCCCAAATGTTTAAATGATAGTATAAACAATGCTTCTCTTTCTTTCCACAGAGATCGAGATTACGATGACATTGATGACGGGGACCCGTTTAACCCTCAGAGCCGACGAATGATGTCCCACCGTTCAGAGCAGGGCAACATGCACAGCTTCTGCAGCTACAGTAGCAGCATGGGCAGCCAGACCAGCCTGCACCCTCCAACACAGGCTGTGACCAACGCACCCCTGTCAGTCAACCTTACACGTGATTTATTCCTTTTCATATTCTGTGATTTCCTGTTTTCAGATCTGAATTGTGTGACAGCGTAATTCAATAACTTTTGGATGTAATAGAAAGGAGATGTTGAATGATTTTCCTTTCTTCAGGAATACTAGATAAAGTTCACTTACTTTATTATATATGAAATATTTCCTTTCTCACTCTCTTGAACTTTCCCTCTCATTTTCTCTTTTCATTCATCAGTGTCTTGTTTTGACAGGAACCAGTCTGCGCTGTTTGGAGGAAACCCGCGCTATGAGAACGTGCCTCTGATCGGGAGGGGATCTCCTCCTCCTTCGGTGCGTTGGGCTCCAGAGGCCAAGCCCTTCTCATGACTCACACGTACACTCATGTTGATACAATGACAATAATTCATACCAAAGATTAACCTTTTTCACAATCATTTTAAGGTTCAACATGAAATCAAAATTGGCCATATGTACATTACTGTTCAAAAGTATGTATTTTATTTAAAGAAATGAATAATTTTATTCAGAATTGATTTCTATTTCAAATAAAACTGTTCCTGTATACTCTGTATTATCAAAGGAAAAGAAAAGATGTAATCGTTTTCATCAAAAATATATAACAGCATATTAGAATGATTTCTGAAGAATCATGTGACACTAAAGACTTGTATAATGGCTAAAAAAAATTCACATTTTATATTACTGTTTTAACTGTATTATTGCTTAAATAAATGGAGTCTTGTTGAACGCTTTATACTTCTTTCAAAAACATAAAAAAGACCCAACACACACTTTTGAACGATAGTGTACTTCCTTAGTACTTATTCTTGTGCATAATTCAGCTGTGCTCATCATAACAAAAATTAGGCTTACTGGCAAAAATTAGAGTAAATGAGCTAAATTTTGATTTCATGCTGACTTCAAACTCTTGCCATGATTATTTCTACCCTTAAACTTCTATTTGTCCTTTGATAGCCAGTGGCTTTCTACTGTCTTCTGCTAATAGCTTCTTTTATGGTTTTTCTTTGTTTGTTCGTATGTTTCTCTGTTTGTATGTTTCTGTTCTTATTTTTCTTCCTTATTTTAACCACAAAATAAAATTCTTTTTGGAGCTTTACTCTCAGCCATATAGAAACCGCGTAAGTTGCTGTGTGATTACAGTATTATTGTCCCAGTCCCTTTGTCCTCTGATCTTTTTAATTCATCCCTTGGTTTTTCCCATGCGTTTAAATAAATTCTTTGTGGGTGATTTTTTTCGCTTTTCACTCCTGGCATGGATCCTCATGGACATACCTGCATATGTTGTATGTTAGACACAGATGAGCTATTTAGAGCACGCCCCCTGTTGGTAGGAGGTCAGAATGCATTTACAAGAGCATTTTTCTGTCATATTGTAATGTTGTCTGGCCACTAGCATACATGTGTTGGTGGGTTTTCAGGATGATTTTTCTGTAGTATTTTTATGTTGTATTGTAATTTTGTTTGGTGACTTATACAAGTGCAGTTCATTTTCATCTCACTCTTGAAAAATGGTTCTTGTTTGCTTGAATGTTCTAAGCGATGTATATATTGTCAATTTGTGACTTCTGTGTGGATGTTTTTCACAGTACTCTCCAACCATGAGAGCCACCTACCTCTCCATGACCGAAGACCAGATCAGACACTATGGGGAGGATTTCCGAGCGTAGAACTGATCTGTTGTCCTCTGGTGTGAGTCTTCACTTGCTGGAAATAAGGAAAACTCTCACGCCAGCATGTGTGTGCACCAATCTTAAAAGAGCACAGTCTGAAAGTCGAACGTCATTTTAAGAGCACTCAGTGTGTGTCCGTACGGGTGCTGGCATGAATGTGTGTGTTTGTCAATCATTCTGATGGTGCGACGCTTCTTTTCCCTCACTACTGACATATTTTTGTGAGGTGCTGAAATATCCTCTCTCTAATAATCGGTTTTATTTGTACGTTTACATCATATTTTTTATCAAACAGACTGTTGGTCTTCCCTATTGCCTTTTCAACTGCAGAAACTGTTCGATATGGGTAACAAAAACTATTTTGGACCCACGTTATATTAAGTGTCTTTAACTTTAACATTACAATTAACCATTTGATGCATTGCACTTTTTGTGTACATGTCTTTACATTGTACTTATACTTGTAACCATACCATAAAACCTGCCCCTCACCTTAACTGCATCCAATCTCAATAGCAAGTGTTACAATACAAACTGAACACAAACAGTACATTGTACCTAACACAGGGTTCCCACGGGCCCTTGAAATCCTTGAAAGTTTGTGAATTAAAAAAAAATAAAAATTCAAGGCCCTGGAAAGTTTTTGAAAATAAACACACATAGATACATGTCCTTGAAAGTACTTTTGTGAATTTATTTTGTGCAAGAAGTTTTCTGGAAAAAAATCCGTATTATTCCCTCAGGTTCGCTAATGTTGCCTATGCACACTAACTTACTAGCTTGCTTGATTTACGTTAGTTACGCGCATTTACGTGTTACGTTAAGTGTTACTTTGTGTTGTACGTTGCCATGATGTTCACGCGCGCACAAAACTACAACGATAGTAGTAGTAGTATAAATCAGTGTTGAATTGCTTTGCTTGTTAAGATAATGTAAACCCATGAGGCAAGAAAAACTTAAAAGCGTAATCTTAAAACTTCTGTTTACAGAACATGAGCCTAAGCTCTTTTAAATAAAATTCATGCAAAATAGGGTTGCTAACTGTTCAGTATAATATGGAATTGTCCCGTTTTTAAGGCATCAGAGAAGCGTTCCGTATGAAAGCTATACAAAGCTATTTGTAGGCATACGCCATTTGAGCATAGACCATACAAAGAACAAATTAATCATTCTTTTTGCACTAATAATTTTTTGAATTGTGAACGTAGCCGCTCAAGGAAGGCTTTAAGAACTTGAAAAATCCTCTGCCGCCTGGACGCTCCCACTTCACTCGCGCTAACGGCAATCCCCTTCACCATGCGCGTTTTGATTTCACCAAATCAGTGTGGGTGAATGCAAAGAAAGTGATTATTGATCATAAGCACAACATCCAGCTAGGCAAGAAAACATTCAATCTACCTGAGGGAAGACATCTTTAAGTTAATGTTGTTAAATAGAAAAAACGAAATGACACATTTTTTAAATTGTAACTTCTAGCATATTCCTAAACCTGGACCTCATTAATATTGAAGAACAAATTCAAGCACCAAAATCAGCCCACACACTCCAAGTTCTGTTTAATTGAAAAATATTAATTTTCGTGAATTCATACGCTAAATGGTTGCAATAACATTTTAGTTCAAAAATTTAAATGTCATTGTTAAAAAAAAATGCTTTATTTGATGTTCAGTTGTTATACTTTCAAATTTTATGCTGTATTGTATGTAATTTCACAGGATATTCACCTCCTAAATTACTAAACCATTTGTGCAGTCACAATTTTATAGAGGTAAAATTTACTTAGGCCAATGCTTTTTGTATAGCATGCGTGACATTTTTTGTATGACATTACACTTTATTTTTAGAATAATTGTACATAGGTTAAGCAAAACAAATAAGATTCTTTCTGAGAACCTTTTATAAACACAATTGACTGTAGACACAGAAATTACACTCTGTCACTGTAAAAAAAAAAAAAAAAAATCCATAAAATTTACGGTAAAAAAATGGCAGCTATGGTTAAATAATGGTAATAATTAATAATATAATGTTAATATACCAACCTATTGAAGTACTGAAATCTTTTTTGTACCTTTGTAATACACTGATAACCACCAAATGCAGGTGGTGATGAGAAAGTCACATGATGAACCAAAACTTATCACAAACAGCTTTTAAATACTAAGAAAGTGCACAGTCTCATCACTGATAACCACCAAATGCAGGTGGTGATGAGAAAGTCACATGATTTCATCCAATAAACATTCATTTAACAGTATTAGGTGTAACACACAACCCTAATATACATACAAAACTGTATGTGTTCCTGTAGCTCAAGTGGTAGAGCATTGCGTTAACAAGCGCATGGGGGTTCGATTCCCCGGGAGCACATGATAGGTAAAAATTGATAGCCTGAATGCACTGTAAGTCGCTTTGGATAAAAGCGTCTGCTAAATGCATAAATTTAATTTAATTTAAAACTGATAAGAAAAAACTAAGAAGTATAGTTATTTCAAAAAAAACAAAAAAAAAACATTATATTTGAAATGTAATGCAGGGAATTCTGGGAATGTCAATTTACGGTTTCTTACTGTAAATTAAACAGTCTTTTTCTACTTCCAAAAAACGGTATACTACCATAAAATTACATGTAATGTCCAATACAGTTTTTCACAATACAGTTAAAAACCCATTATTTATTTTAAAGGTTTTTAATGTTTTTTTTTTGTAGTATTTTTACGTTATTTTAACGTTCATTTTTTACAGCATGGTACAGAAAAAAATATTTTGAGCGTCCCTTATTCCGTCCCTTATTTTCCTATAAAGTATCACAGTTGTTCCTTATTTTCATTTTCTAAAGTTGGGAACCCTAATGAAAAAGTTAATATCAGATCCTTTTAGAATACAGTATAGGATGTAACGATTTTTTTTTTTTTACCCTAATGAAAAAGTTAATATCAGATCCTTTTAGAATACAGTATAGGATGGTAACGATTTTTTTTTTTTTAGTTTTAAATGTATAAATGTTTTATTGTGTTTGACACATAAAAACTGTAACAATGTATCTTACAAGGTAACACGATGTAACCTTGCTCTCGCTTAAAATGTGTCTCCACATTAAGTCCTTTAATTTGAAGTTAACCAAGGTGTGGGAACCCTGCTAACAGTGTTTTTAGTAATATATATATATATATATATATATATATATATATATATATATATATACACACACACACACACACACACACACACACACTTTTTGAAAATAGTATATAAGATCTATTTATATTAGTTATTTTTGTATCACTTAATTTAAATGTCTTTTATGCACTTTAAATGTTTTTTTTGTTATAATTTAATTTAATTGTTTTTGATTAATTTTATGTGTGTTTATTTTTGACAAAACCTAATTCTAACTCTAACCATATAGTAGTTTGTTTTTTTTATTTTTCTGTGTTTTTAGGTGTATTTTTACTGTGTAAAGGGCGACTTATTATAAAGTGTAAACCATTTTCTAATACATTTTTTTTATCTAATATAATTTCATTTCACCTTTATTTCAGTGACTGAAAATTATGTCAATTAATTTTAGTTAACAAGAACAACACTGACACAAACAATTTTTATTTTATTTTTATTTTTTTTGATTTTTATTTTTTTTTTATAAGTTTTTTTTTTTTTTTTAATAGTTATATAGTTGTAGTGGGACCACTATTTTTAGGCATAGAAATTTAGCATTTTTTCTTACAAGAGTACATTACCTTATAAAGGTTACCCATTTGCCATTTTAAAGATTGTGTACATATAAGTGTGGACACTGGTTGAAGTATTAATATTCTGTGCATTGGACATTTAGTCCTACACAGTGTGCAGCATTGCTAGCATCATCATAGTAGGTTTGCTAGGTACTTTTCTAAGCGGTTACTCATGAAAAGGTATCTTAAATTTTTTAGCTACTGTGCACAGTGGACTTCATGGACATGTCATCACTTTTTATGATGGCTAACTGTACAGATACTAATGCATCATCTTATTTTGAAGTGAAGCCTCTTTTGTTTTCTTAATGTGTTTTGTGCCAAGAATGGAAGCATGTTTTGTGCCTCTAAAGCCTTTGTTTTCTTTCCCTTTCATTGTTTTTTTTTTTTCTCCTCAGTGAGCGACCGCTGGTGTGTATGTATGGGAGCGGGGAATAAAAGCTTTTCTGTTTATTTTATGCATGTAGAGGCATTTTTTTTTTAGGACAACATGATCAAAAAGTGTTCCACAAGTGATGTTTGTGACATCCTGAGAGACATTTACCTCATTTCCAGCAGGCACAAATGAGGAGTTATTTTACTTGGAACTTAAAATCGCAGATCTTCTCATATCAACTCTAGAGAGCACTCTGAGCCAATTTCTTCCCATGATACAAATGCATATGCTTTGTATTAACCTGTTGACCAGCTGTAAATAACCTGTATGATAACCAGTGTTGTGTGATTATTTGTATTTCTTTCTTTGCTCCATTATTGTGTGCCATTTTCAGTATGTTGTTTGATAAAATCAGCTACTTGGACAGATGCTTGCACAGTGTGTTCTCATTTGAGGTTTATGGTCGCATCCATTTGGTTTATTGCATAGTTAGATTGTTTTTAATACATTTTTTAAACTGATTTTAATACTTTGGGTGCATAAATAGCACTGTGTTAAAGACACTGAGGTTGGTGCTTAATTTCTGTCTAACTTAGAGGACAGAAACATGGATATAATAAAATTCATTTTGAATTGAATTTAGATCTATGAGTATTACAGTTATTTTTGAAAGTAATATTTATGTATAGGCACTCCACTTAGCCAGCTGGGCATGTTTTTACACTATATGGGGTATGTTGTCACACCGATAATGCTGCCATAAAACACTATTTTTGACTTTGCAACAAAATGTAAACCTTTAAACAATTATGAAACTACAAAAATATATAATTATTTTGGCCAAGTGTTAATAAACTGCATAAGTTACATGACAACCTGATTATTATAATACTAATTCTGTGAAAACAGTTAGCCTACTTTATCGACTATTTTAGCTACATCATGTATTTGTTATACACGTCTCCCAGAAATCCTGTAGAATTCAACCAATCCGATAATGACTTCGACACTCCTGAAGTGTTTCCACTTGTGTGTCCCATATGCATCAGACGTTTAGCCAACAGTACGTGGGCGTGACGTCTGAGGCTGAGACTACATTTTCACAAACGGTCTCCCACCAGTGCACTGGACCAGGAAGGACCAGACTCTGCCTACTGCACGCAGCAGCTGCATTCGTAGTCAACGCCTTAATAGAGCTGCTCTAATAGAGGGGTAGCGCATCCTGACAAGCTGAATATGGCCATCAGGATGCGCTATCTGCTTAAACAATGAGGTCAAATTCATGATTAAGGTGGGGAATTGAGGACGACAGAATGTCAGGAGGCCAGTTTAATGTCTCATCTGAAGGATGCTCCCTTTCACAGTCTAAAGTCTGCGGCATTATGCTATGACTTTTGCTGCTTTTTGAAGCTGGTAGCACATTCCGATGGCTGGTAGGCCGCTGTGAGAAAAAAAAAAAAATAGCTTGCTGCTGGAGTTAGTTTTAGTCCAGCCTGCAGGCAGTGCTCATTCACAGGCATGTGTACTACTGTTCTAGTACACTACTGTACTAGTAGTATGACTCTGCCTACTGCATGCAGCAGAAAATGTAGATTGGTGCTGTTGTGGGTGCTTTATTAGGGATGTTCTTTTAGAGGGGTCATATGTCTTATTTTGAAACATGTAACACCAAACGGGTGTCTGCCAAGACTTATACATTCCTTGGTATGTTATGTTTAATGTGTAAAAGCACAACCATTGACTCAGTTAAATGTAGCCTACATAATAATCATACTTTGTTTTTAAAGACCTTATGATATTGTTGTGCTGCTGTTTGACTGGACGTTCTTCACAGGAAAGAAGGGGGAAGTATTTTAGGGCTACTACTGTGGTGCTGCTACATAAACGAAGCAAGTTCAGACTTAAGTTTTTTTCAGGAACGAGACGTTTAGTAAGCACTATGTAGACAGTCTTGTGAACAGAGGCTTTATAAAAGCATATTTAGTCATTGTTTAGTCAAACATTTATGAACTATTTTTAATCATTATTTACAAAACACAAAATGTCTAAAAATTTTCATAAACAAAAAACTTAAAAACTCTGTATAATAATTATAGAAAAATGTATGACCTCATTAATTGAAGGGATATATGGCATATTTGTATTTTTAAAAACTGTTGTCACCCATAATATGTCACCTCTTTGTGACATAATATAATTCCTCTGTTTAACTATTTTAAACAAAATATATTAAAACATTATTAATAATAATTATAGAGACATTTATGACCTTTTTAATTGAAATATTTATGTGTTATATATATATATAGAGAGAGAGAGATATTACCCTACAGGCCCATTTAAAATTAGCTAGTGAAAGCAAAAATTTTAACCCACAACTTAATGTTAAAAAAAAAATAAAAGTATAAAAATGCATATTTAATCAAGAATTGTTTACACAATCCTATTTTAACATTTCTTACCTTTAGCTAAAATGGAGATTGCATATGTGTACACAAAGAAGCGCAGTGAGTTTGGACCCCAGTGTAACTTTTCCGACCATCCAGCTGAGCTGCATGTGGACATTCTTCCTGACACGTCCCTCGCTGAGAGAGATCTGTGTAATGTGACAGTTCAGTGTGCAGAGGAAATGTCCGAGCATGAGGTGAGACCAGCATTAACACTATAACACTATATGAATTATTTTCCATCATGGACTGAATCATCATGAAATTCTTGTCATGTTCAGGTGAATTGAACACAGAGCGCTTTGAATCAGAGTCACGAGGAGTAAAGCATGTGGAAGGAGGGGGGCCCAAAGATCTCAATCCAGAGGACATGGAGGTGACCATCCACTACAGGAAGAAAGTGAAGAAGGATGAACACTATCAAAACACCATCATGCAGATTGCTGGTGTGAGTGCCATAAACTGTCAAACATCAAGTATTATATGAGCAATATATGTGACAAGACTTCAATCTAAGAAGATATGTTTTTGATTTCTTTATTGAAAAACAAGCCCGATTTTGCCCATTGCAGCTAATGGAACACTGTTGCAAGCAGAACAACGCCACTGACATCTGACAAGTTCTTTGAGGTTGAGGATGAGGATGAGGAGGTTTCAAAATATACTTTATACTTATTTTCTGTCGTATGTGTGACCATACAAAAAGTTTGGGATGAGATTTTTTTTTAGCAAAATTAATAGTTCATTCAGCAAGGATGCATTAATATAATGATCTTATGTGTGTGTATATATATATATATTATTGTTGTCAAGTACACATAAGGATAGACTTGTTCTAAAAAATCTAATTATTATTTTTTTTTCTGGAATTAATTACATTAATAGAACAATTGTGTCATATAATTTTTAATACTTTGGGTATCTTTGTGGTATCTGTTTTTTCTAGAGACCCGAATTAAGTGAAGCGTACAGCCACCAGTTTGTCCTGGCACCCCAATGGCAAGCATAAACTTGCTGTCGCCTACTCCTCCCTGGAGTTTCAAAGAGCACCCAATGAGCTTCGACTCCTACATGTGGGACATTGGTATAACATAAGAACAGCTCTTTTTCTGTGATATAAAGGAGTCATGTGTTACATATATAGTAGTAAAGACAAAAATATATATAAAAAATCACTTTCAGAAAATCCCAATAAACCTGAAATGACACTGAAACCTGTATCTCCGCTTGTATGTCTTGAGTACAACCCAAAAGATTCACACATTCTTGTTGGGGGAAGCTACAATGGACAAATTGGTAGGTTTGATCACTTGATCCCCTCTCTGGAATGCACAATTAATCATGTTCTATTCCAGCAGCCAAAACGCATATGACCATCTGAGCTCTTTTAGTGGTGTAATTAGATTGGCCTCAGTCGCTTTTTAGTTCTTAATAAAATATGGTTAATGGAAAAAAAGTACCTTTGACCTTGTCGTAATAGCATTTGCTAGATAAAACAGATTTCAAAATTCTAATGGCTAGACTAATAGTCTATGGTACTGAACGCAAAAATGAAATGAGTATGTACTTCGGAATGACATCTGTAAATGTATTTGTGTAAATGCACATGAATAGCCTTGAGTTTTTTTGTAAAATTATGCATAACCACCTTGTTATTTAACCCATTATCAGCATATTGAGACACTCATAAAGGCAGCCGGCCAGTAGAGATGTCCACCATCGAACATAGACTTAAAGATCTTGTCTACAAAGTCATCTGGCTGCAGTCGAAGACAGGCACAGACATCTTCTCGGCTTCTATAGATGGTCAGGTCTGTGTGCAATTACACAAAAGTCTAAAAATAAAGAAATAAACCATTCGGAAGATGAGTGAGCCAACTGAGAAACCCATACTGGACCCTAGTAAAAAGGGGAACCTTTACAATGCCATTGGTGCAGTCTCGCTGGAGTTTGAAACCACTATGGTAACAACATTTCTAAAGTTTTTGGCTCACTTGTAGCTACAGATGAACGCGAGACCAAGCGGGAGAAGATTCTGGAAGCTCGGCACAGAGAGATGACTCTCTGAAGGAACGCAGCCGCTCTGAACAGAGCCAAGAGGACGAGGGCAAAGAGGCAGACGGAGAGGAGAGCGTAGAGGAGCTGGTGGCGCGTGCGAGAGAGAGTTCTTCGACATCATGGAAGCTGAGAAAAAGAAAGAGGAGAAAGAACGAGATAAGGTGAAGGATGTTCTGCTTCTTGAGTGAATATGTTTATTCTAATGTTTTAAACGTCAGATCTGACGTCTAAAATTTTTAATCAAGGTTTTTAACCACACATCTGTGGTTAAAATTGCCCCCCTTTGCCCCCCTTTGTTGAGCTTAAACAAATTACACCCCATGTTTAGACTGTTGCTCCAATAAGATAAGGGTCCCGGGCTCTATATATAACCCTGATTGCTGTGGTGAAAAAGCTCTATTGTGAAAGACAAAGAAAGAAAAATAAATAAAGTCTACTTCGCCTATACCCAGAATGCTTTGTGCTCCACTGTGATTGGTGAGGAGGCATTTGAGCTTGGTGAGCATCAGAAGTGTATTGCTATAGGCTTTTCTACTCAAAGGCTCATGTGATTAATGGTTTTGGCCTTTTCAAGGACAATAACGAGGGGGGTTATAATTAGGTTTGTTTTATGTGTCTCACATGATTTCTAGGCAGTTAATTGGATAAAATAGTAATTTGGCTGGTCTCATAGTTTTTGATCTGTCTTTTCTTTTGTGTGAAAGGTGTGTGTGAAGAGAAAGATTTCCAGAAGGAGCACTAAACTAATGGTATATCGTCCTTTACACGAAGAGAAATCTTTCTATTGCCAAAACAGAGCTGTTCTCATACTCAGATCATGTCCGCAACCCGTTTTACTTCCATAATGTGATGTATTTCTGAGTGAAATGGGATATTCAGTGAGAAAACTTTTATTTTTTTTTATTTTATATATTTTAATATTTGATGTGGGGAGGATGGTTTGGAGTTTTGAATTGTGACTATGTAATGTTTTGAGATTTTGTGTATTGTGTATTGTGACATACAAATAAAAGATTTAATTTAATTTCCCAGGAATGTGCATTAAGAACGTAAATTGATTTCATGTTGACTTTAAATTAAGAATGTGTATTGATTTCGTGTTTTGTTTTATTGTATAAAGCACATTAAGCATTTATTTCCCAGGAATGTGCATTAAGAACGTAAATTGATTTCATGTTGACTTTAATTAAATAAAGCACATTAAGCATTTGTATTTGATTAATGTGTGATTACATATTCTAAAAATAGCATCAGATGATGTTGTCTGAAATGGAATTGTGAAATTGGTAGTGACTTTTTGTAATAAAATATAAAAATGTTCATAACAATCAGTTTAGTCAGTTGAAAATATTCAATATTGTTTGATTATATTTGTCATTATTTGTTTGTTGAAAATATTCAATATTTAAAAAAAAAAAAAAAAAAAAAAAAACCTGGTATTGTGTGAATAGGTGAATAGCATTTCAGTGTCTGAATAAAATATGAATTTTTTTTGTTTTTTTTGGCGCTGTTTAATGTGGAGTGACAGCCCTCAGTTCAACAGACGCGGCAGCGCGAGGCGCACGTGAACGGATAATCTCCACATTAGTACCAGTTTCAGCACAAAATAAACATGAATAAACATCCGAAGGTAAGTTAAAAGAAAGAGTACAACGTTACAATCCGTACTGTGTCTCATGTAATCGCTCAATCAGTGTTTCAGCCGCGCAAACGTGTCAAAATATAACGGCTCGTGAACAATGGTAACGTCACCATTTACCTCAGAAAAAAAAAAAACGTTATTCGGTGACCATAAACTCATTAGTCAGATAGAAAATTAAACTGTCGAGAGGGGCATTTTGCTAAATACTATATATGCACCATATAGCCTGACATTCCTTATAATTTTTACTGTTCTTCAATGTTTAATTTGTTTGAATAAATCCATAGAGTTATATATTAAAAAACGAATTGAAGTACAATTATTATTTTGTTATTGTGTATTTGTTATTTAATTATTTAAGAAATTGAGTTTAATTTTTTGCTTTTTTATGTCCTACAAATCGGTCAATTTCAACCTTCAGTTTTATAGTACGTTTATGTAGCAACGTTACCAACTGACTTTCATGTAGCCTATATTTTAAAGCATTAGTTGAGAGATTTCTATTTGATTTTTTGCCTTGAGAAAATTTGGCATGTACTGTACCTGATATATATCCAAAATAATCGTTATTGAATCGAATCGAATCGTGAAATTTGTTTCAGAACCCAGTCCTAACTATGACTGACTAAACAGGACCAACAGTTTTGAATCGAAGAAAGCTGTAGTACAATTCCTGACCAGCAGGTTTCGCTGCTGCCTCAGAATGTCTGTCCACCTGAGTGAAGCAGCATCAGCGGGTGAATGACGCCTCTCAGTGCGCACTGCACTACTGCTCATCTCTAGGGACATCACAAACACAACACTCACTCACGCACGGTTTACTGTGGGTGGAGAAACACACATCCTCAGAACATGGACCTGACGGACTTCACGGGCGTTTAAGAAACGCTCGCGACCCGCGTTTCACCGTTCAGCGTGTTTTAAAATCTAGAGAGAGAGAGAGAAGCGCAGGTGAATTGTTGCATGAATCATGACCGCGCGGCGTCTGCTGTGCTCTCTTCACGCGACGCGCGGTTTAGCTGACAAATAGCCGTGAAAACGTCCCGCAAAACATTACGATGAAGGACACTGGAGAATCAAAGGATCATCAGCTGACAGTACGTTAAGTCCAGTGACTTATTATTTACCTGCACTTGTGTCATGTAATGTTTGTAGACTGTGTTCAGACAAATATGTGTATGTATCTATGTAGATTAGAGACTGTGTTTACATATTTTTTTCTTGTTTATCATCAAATATATAGCTTATATTCTAACAACATCTTGTAGTTGTAGACTTTGTTTCAACCAATAATAATAATAATGTATTTATAATGTTACATAGAGTATATACATTTATGCATTCTGATGCACTTGTGCAGAGTTACAGTATAGAGTTACAATGTGCATAGACACAGTATGTGTATTTTGAGATATAGTTAGCTCATGTTTTATCTGCATATCTTGTATCTTTATCTTTTTTACATTTAAAATTAATTTCTTATATTACAGAATAATTTAAAATGAACCAGTGAGGCAAAAAGATTATTAAAAATTGTGAAAAACTTAATACATTAGATATGATCAGTTATAGAACGCATGAAATCTGAATATGAACATCAATAAATATCCATATATATAACATATAACAAATAATAAACAATAAATAAATATGCAACAACTAAGCGTGTGTGTATACTTGGTTTCTGCACACTGCATGCACATGTCAGAGTTTCGACTGTGTTTAGCCATTAACTTTATATGCAAATATGTGATAGAAATACATGAGTTAATATAAATAAATGTATAAAGCAAAAAAAAGTGAATTTTATTTTTTTCTATGGTCACATTTCATTCACTGACAGCTTGTGTACTTAAAACCCCTGGACAGATTTCAGTCTGACAGTCTAAACATGTTATATTTAGATTCTCTGGGAGCTTAATACCTGTTTTCTAGTGATCTTTTGCCCCCCCTCAATAATTCACAGCGGCAGTTTAAGTTCCCTTTCTCTTTTTCCACTGTAATACATCATTACTGTGCTCTAGCTAATGTAAATGTGAGACAGTCACGTACCTTTTGTAGTCCAGTTTCTATATGATTAGAAAATTAATAATATATTAATAATAATAATAATAAATTGCTCTGTAAATCTGTGGCCCATATTTAGGTGGAGACATTTGCAGTGACTTTATGTGAGTATTAGCTGTGAGCAACATAAAAGAACATGTCTTGCCTCTTCCCGTTAGCATATTAAATGATGACATTTGTTGCTCTACAAGCAATAACAACCTCCAGCTATAATATTCATACTGTATAATTAACTACTTAGATTGTAGAGCTGCATCGCTGTACCGTGACCTGTTACTTCAGCATAAGAAACTTTGGTTGTGTGCAAATCAATTCTCCTGCAAACTCAAATGGAAATTCCCTTGAAATGCAAATTAATGAGAGTACAGCGCTCACGTTTGATTAATGTCAACTGCTGCCATTTTTTTTTTCTCAAGGATAATGCAATCAATGTATGAATTTCACTGCATTCTATACAAAATATTACTCAACACAATGATAAAATAAGTAAAAATATAAAATTGTAAAATATGTAATATAGTAACAAAAACATAATGATAATATAATTATTATTTTTTTATTTTTTTAAATGTGCTGTTGTTGTTTTAAATTAATGCCACTTGGTTTATTGTTATTTGATTCAGTGGTATGCATGCTTTTAAAAAATAGTTAAGGGTTCAAATACTTTTTGAAACCAGTGCATTACCTTTTTTTTATTGTTTTGCAGGTGGCCCTGCGGATCCGGCCATTAAGTGATGCTGAACTGGAGGAAGGAGCCACTATTATAGCCCACAAAGTGGATGACCAGGTGAGACCAAACAGATGTGTCAGTTATTGTGACAAAGTGGATGATGTGTTTGTGTGTGGGGGGGGGGGCATAGAGTCTGAAGTATATGTTGTTTTTGAATAACTGCCTCAAAAAGATGACTGCGCACTCTCATTGTTTCTTGCTCTGTACTTGTGTAATTTGTGTTGAGTACATTTTGTGTACTCTTGTGGTGGATCTCTGTTGTTTTCAGTCTAGGCACTAAGCAGGTGACTCAGGCCATTCAAATCAGCCAGGTTCTGATTAAAGCATTGCTTTTAATGAGTCCAGCGCTCATGCTATTTAGAGAAAATGCTTAAACTAGTAACAGGTATGCATGTTTTCTAGGTCAAGCGGTCTCTTCTTGTATAAGTGGGTGGTTATTGGCCAGAATAAGATGCAAAGCGGTCCAGATTTTATTACTCAAAACACTAATGACTGATACTCTGATACTATGGAAGCCTGTTTCTGTCACAGAATAAAAAAATAAAAGATAAATTCAGACAAATTCTGAGGTTTTCACAAATCAGATTTTTTTTGTTTTTTTTTATAATTCAGAATTGCGAAATATCAAAAGATAAATTCAGACAAAGTCTGAGGTTTTCACAAATCAGATTTTTTTTGTTTTTTTTTATAATTTTTTTTTTGTGGCAGAAATATTTATATCTCACAATTTTGAAAAAATAAATAAATAAAAAAAAAAAAAAAAATATATATATATATATATATAAAAAAAAAAAATATATATATATATTCTTTGCATGGTGCGAACAGGATTCCATACAATACCATACTGTCATTAGTTTTTTTGTTGTTTTGTTTATGTTTAGTTTATGTTTTAATATAAATGTATTAGGTGGTGAGGACAGTGTCCATTAGATTAGATTTAGATTAGATTAGTATAATTTTTAAAGTCTTGTTTTAAAATTGGTTGGAAAATCATATGACGACATTAACCACGTCTAGTTTAAGTGTCTCTGGAGCTCTCATTGGCTGTAATAACCAGGTGCTAACCAGGCCCGGTGTTAGTGAATGAGGCGAGTGCAGTCAGATATTCTGTCTCAAGGGTTTGAGTCACAGAGACAATTAACCAATGCTGTGAGACCTTAGCACGGCATGACATCATTTCATTTGCCTGTGTCTGCAACAGCAGGCAATCATTATAATTATTTTCACCCATTTCACTCTGAACTTGGATTGATTAATTGTTGTAATTATAACTGTATTTGCTGGGATGTGTCAGACAGGGTGACATTCATTTGATTTACAATTATAGCAGAACAATACAAAAGTGCTACTTCTGAAATTCAAAGTATAGACTGTGTTGCTAGCAATACCAAGGTTTGATATATTTAACATGAATAGCTGGATTGCATGAATATATGTCCAAAGGGTTTGATTTATTTAGTGTTAATTGTTGGATTGCATGAATATATGTCCCTTTGGTTAAAAGTATCTGGCAAAAGAATATAAACTTGCAGAAAAAAACAGAAATGGCAGAGGCAAAAAGATCAGAATTGCGAAAAGAAGGTCAGAGTTCTGAGTTTATATCTCCCAGTGTTGACCTTTTTTTTCTCAGAATTGAGAAATCTTGCCATTTTAAATAAAGTCAGACTTGCGATATGTAAATTCACAATTCTCTGGAAAAAAAGCCAGAATTGTGAAATGTAGACTTGGAATTGCGAGAAAGTAAGTCCGAATTCTGAGATTAAGGTATAGCTCACAATTCTAAGTAAAATGTCTGAATTTTGAGATATAGGTAAACATTTGCAGTTACCTTATTTATTTATTTTATATTTTGTGGTGGAAACAGGCTTCCATAATCATGTGATTGTCTTCAAAACACATTTTGTTGTTATGTTTACCTACAGTGTAGCATATTATTAAGTTGTTGGTGGATGCTAGATGCTAACTTGTCTTCCTCTGTGGTTCCTGGTTTTTAGTTAGATACAGTTTATGGCTAATGTTGACTTCAGACCCATGGACGGTCAGCTGAGGTGGTCATGTTTACATTCAAGGACTTGGACATAACAATGAAAACTGGTTATACAAGGGCTGATGGGATTAGTAGCATGTACAGAAAGGTTTTGACACTGTGTATTATGTTTGTGCAGTCATCCCCATTAATAGAGAAAGAGAACAACACTGCAAGTGCTAACATATAATGAGGTTGTGTAAGTGTAGAAAAAAGATATAAACACAGGCTCAAAAACATGCACGCATGTTTGCTGGTGAACAACAAGACCAGTTCTTGCTGGTCTAAGCTAGTAAGTAATTATCTAGATTCGCTGACAAACCAAACTAAGCGCCTTTCTTATCTGTTTGTGTCTTATCAGCACGCCATATGGCAGCGCCATCTATGAGTAGACTAAGAGTTTTTTTTTATTAGTGGTATCAGTGGTGTTCTTTCCCCCCATGGCAGACACTCATGGAGGAGTAAACCTTAAGAGGATGAGCTCACCAACAGGGGCTTTGGGTGGCTTAGACAGGAACCACCTGCTCTTCTGTACTTCCAACCAGCTGACGACTGTAGAATCATGCCAGTGTTGGTGCAGCATCAATGCCAGCTTGTCCTTCAAAGCTAAACCTGATTGGCGCATCATATGACCCCTTTAGTTTTGTTAACATAAACTGAGAAAAAATATTCAGACCTCTTCAATACAAAGACGAGACACTGAAATTTTTATAACTGACAAAAAAAGACAAGACTTAAATATAGTTGTGAAAAAAACTCTCTATATCCAAAATCTCTCTATATTTTCTACAACAATAAAACAAAGAGAAAAAATATAGTCCTCCATGAGTTTGTATGCTTGAGGTTGCCAGATGTCAAGAGTTCAAATTAGAGCTTTTCTTTTAAAAGGACACATTTTCTGTCTAGAGTTTTCCTTTATCTTTGCGATCTGGCAACCATGACCTTAGGAAAAAAGATGATGATCTGAAAACATTGACAAACATATAAGTTGGAGTTTAGCATTCGCCTTTGAGATTTTCTGCTTAATTTAAAATGTAACACAGCCAGACTGTATATCTTGACTGCCGTTTGCTGCATAAATCTGCAACATCTAAACATAGATCTCGACTATACTGATTGCGATGCGGTTGCTGAATAGATGCATTTACACACCTTCTGTGCCACGATACAAAGTTTTTTTTTTTTTTGGTTAATATAAATTGGATTTATTGGATTCAATTTTAGGAATTTCACAGTTTTAGCGAGAAGCTTTCAAGTTGTATAGATTTTCATAATAACTAGAGACTGTGTTCATTTATATTATAATTTTATAAATCAGGAAACTAGATGAGGTAAAATAAACCCATAAACTTACAAACGAGTGTGAGTTTACGTTTTTCTTCAGTAATTTAGTAGTTCTAATGAAATTTCTCAAATGACAGCAATCATGACAAGTAATTGCAAATAATTTTGAGCAAAATGATTGTGAGTAATAGTTAAGAGGGTTTGTTCACCCAAAAATGCAAATTCTGTCATTAATTACTCGCCCTCATGTCGTTCCAAATCCATAAGACCTCCGTTTATCTTCGGAACTCAAATTAAGATATTTTTGATGGAATCTGAAAGCTCTCTGACCCTCCTATAGACAGCAAGGTTCCTTAACACGATCAACTTCCAGAAACGTAGCAAGGCTAGATCGGTAAAATAATCCATGCGACATCTGGGGTTAAACCGTAATATTACGAAGCTATGAGGAAAAAAAGGACTTTATTCAACAATTTGTCTCCTCCGCGTCACCCTAGTGGAGGTCTTACAGGTTTGGAACGACATGAGGGTAAGTAATTAATGACAGAATTTTCATTTTTGGGTGAACTGTTCCTTTAACCATTATGCAGCATGACTAAAACATTTCATTGACTAAATATATTTGCTAAGAACTAAAAAGAATATTTTACACAGGACTAAGACTAAAAAAACAACCAAAAAAACCCCTCAGCTGACAAAATTACTAGCGTGTGCTCTAACTGATTTACCAAGACAAACACACCCTGACCTCACGGTTCTCCTTAAGGTAAGGTGCTCGTGATGACGCACGTGTGCTACCAGACATACACTGCAAAGCGATTGGTTCTCTCATACATGCATAAGCAGATGCTGAGGAGGCTGAACTGTGCTGTCACCTCTCCTTACCTGTGTGTCATTATACATTGATGATACATATCAATGAGGCAACTCGGCACCTTGGCACCTCACCAGCCTACAGCAACTTCTTTCATTAGTGTTTCACACAGGCAATGCTTTTATTAAAAGGTGGATGCATGTTAATGTTCATCAAAGCATCTCTCCACTAAACCTCAGAATGCAGATAAACATTCACGATGGCCCGTGACAAGAGCCATAACTCCCTTATAATTGCATAAGCTCATTATAGAGCATAAGGGAATAAAGCTTCAACTTCAGCTTTTTTTGTTCTACTGCTTGTTATTGTTAAGACAGTTTTGTTTTTGTGTGGTTAAAGTGGAGTGCCACCTATGATTAAATCACCTCACATGAGCTGTATTTGTGGTCTTTTTTTGGACGGAATAGAAGTTTAATGTAAAAGTGTAGTTACTTCCTCTTGACGTTTTGTAATGGATTCATTGCAAATGAATTGTTTAAATCCATCTGAATTGAACGGACATAAACCATAAATCCATATGTACTCTTTCCATCACCATAATTAGATGATTGAAAAATTGGCATAATTAAATTAACGTAAACTACTGTATACTAGTAGCAAACTAATAATAGTTGTGAAAATAGTGGTAGTAATAGTAATATTAGTAATAGTTTAAAACAAGCGTGCATTAGTTCAGACTGTTCAGTTCAACTGTGATTTAATGATCCGTTTACATTTTTCATATCTGTTTTTGTAAAAAATTTACTTGGTAAGATTGTTTAAGAAATTATTACTATTATTCCTCATATATATATACTATATATAATATATATATATATATATATATATATATATATATATATATATTAGGGCTGGGTAAAAAATATTGATATCTCGATTTTAATCAATTCTCATTTTGACGAAACAATATCTATTCTTAAATCCCAATAATTTATTATTCTAGCCTGTTTTCAGTTAATGGACGGAACATTGAAGGGCACTTCCCAACCAATAAATCGCATTAAGAATTGTGCTTTGGTATTTTTAATATAAAACAAAGTCTCAGATTTCAAATTCTGTCCATTGAATTGCAGTATTCAAACAATAAATGACACTGTTTAATGTGGAGAGACAGATCGCAGTAGCGCCTCAGTTCAACAGACGCAGCAACGCGAAGCACATGTGAACTGATCATCTCCTCCACATTAATACCAGTTTCAGCACGAAATAAACATGAATAAACAACTTTACAATCAGTATCCTGTCTCATGTAATCGCTCAATCAGTGTCAAAATATAACGTCTCGTAAACAATGTCATGTAACGTCACCATTTACCTCAGAAAAAAAAACGTTATTCGGTGACCATAAACCCATTTTGCTAAATATATGCACCATATAACATATTAATTTGCTTAAATAAATCTGTCAAGTTTTTATGACAGCCACCATTTAAATGTGTATATAAAAAAATAATGACTTGAAGTTGAAATATTATGTAATTGTAACTTTATTATTATAAAAACGTCATTAAGTGTAATTTAAGCAGTTGTATAGCGTACAAATCAGTAAATTTTAACCTTCACTTTTATAGTAATGTAGTACCAACTGACTCTCATGTATATTTTACAGCATTAGTTGAGAGATTTTTTTTTTTCCTTGAAAAAAATTTGGCATGTTCTGTACCTGATATATATCCAAAATAATCATGATTGAATCGAATCGCAAGCTTGTGAATGAGAATCGAATCAAATTGTGAAATTATATATTATTATAAATATATTTAATTTTTGTTTTTCTCCTTTTTTTATGCTGCTTTTTAATGGTTCATTCATCTAATAATGTCATGGTTTCCACAAAAATATTAAGCATCACTGTTTTATGTTTTAAGCATTGATAATAGTAAGAAATGGTTTTTGAGCACCAAATCAGCATATTAATTTCTGAAGGATCATGTGACACTGAAAAGTTTTGGAAATTTAACTTGCCTGTCATCACTTTGTATGGGGAAACATTAAATTCTCCCAAACTGTTCACTAAGCTTACGATTAAATCTCATATTTAAAATCACCAATGAAATCTGACAATGACTGTGTCATAAATGTAGTTTATTTTGCTCAAATAGCTTTATAAAAAGCATATTTTTTCAGGCTAGATCAGCCAGTGTGCATGCGCAGTCCTAAGCGCATGTCTCGGAACGCTGACTGTTTCTATAGCAACTGGGACGCTTCTAATGGCAGCTGCAGTGATATGCTGACTTTACTGATTAATGATTGGCTCTTTCATTCAGAAGGCGGGGCTTCCTGCGATTAAGCAGCCACATTGAGCGTTGCATTTTTCCCCGTTCAAAACTATACGAGTCACACGTCTTGGATATTCTATCGTCTTTGATTGTAAAGCACTTTGGGTGTACAGCAATGCACAGTTAAGCGCTATATAAATGCATCATTCATTCATTTATTCATTCATTTAACAGAAATACAATTTCAGTCTTTCAACTTCAAAATTTTACATTTAAATCAATGCATTACTTGTTGTTTGTAATTAAGTGTGAAATTTACTAGCAATTTCTGGATGAAAACTGATTCTACACCAAATGTTTTTCAGTGTATGTACATAAATATTCTTGAATGTGTATAGTATCGATATATTGTTGAATACAAATGATTAAATATAATTCTTCCTTGTGCCCATATAATAAAAAGCTGATCACATCCCTACTTGTCATCACTTAAACCTCTCAGCATCTGTCATAAATTCTGCTGTTCTAAACAGTCAAGAAAAAGGTATTGTGCATAACTGAAAAAGACTGGCAGCAGGAAGTCAGAAAATCACTGTGGCCGTAATTACACACGCACGCAGTATGCTCCTGACAACATATTGGCAGTGAATGAGATTTGGATGTGGATGAGATTTTTTTTTTTTTTTGCCAATGGTTTGTATTATTTTGTGAAACGTCCTTGGGCTCTTGACTGTCTGGTGTATTTTATTATTTTGTAAAGGGTCCTTGGGTTCATGAAAGGCGCTATAAAAATAAATCATATTATTATTATTATTTATTATTAGATGTTTCTCCTGTTGCTTTTAAAGGCTGTTAACTGTTCTGCACACTAGCATGTCTATTGTCCCCCTCTCTCCCACAAACAGTGGGCTGTGCACTGTTGCCATGAGAACCCACAGACAAGGTCAGGGCCATTTTTTGTTTTCCTTTTCTTGCCCCCTTCACGAAACAACATAAGCGCTGATGAACTCAAAGGATGCAAGGGCTCCTTAAGGATGCATGCTTACAAAAACATCTAGTTATCCTGATCAGATTCCCTTTGGATTATTATTTAAAAAAGTTCATGCAATTATCCATTGACTATTCAAAAATTGAATTCATAGTACAATGTTTACCCATGATGCATCTCCTTTAGGTTAGCACAGGTGGTTTGGACACTACTCCTTCTACAAAGAAAGAAAAGACGTGTAAGGAAGAACAGACCTCAGAGTTTCCCTTAAAAGACCTTGGCGGGTAAACAAAGCCAAGCTCGGGTCGTACCTGATAACGTGGCAAATTCCTTCCATTGTACACAACAAAGCCACAGCTTTGGCCCTTCTGTATTCAGTTTCTGCCATCTTTCTCCTCCTTGTGTCTCCGTGAGGACATTCAAATTGCTCTCACCTCAAGTCCAATAACTGAGAGAGCAAATTAGCAGAACGAGTCTCCCTCATGGTGTCGCTCTTGCCACCCACCGCTCTGCACGGATCAAAGATATTCATCTTCGGTATAATTATGGTTATGGGCTTTCAAAGCATTCGCCTCTCCCTTGGTCCTTTCTCTTAGTGTTCTCAAGGTTTGCACTCGACGGCCCGGCTGTTGTTTTCTAGGCTTATTTTGGAGGGAAGGTAATAAGTTTAGGGCCAGCGAGGGTTGAGGGAAGAGTCTCACAAAGTAGTGTTTGGTGTCTTTTACAGGCGTTCTGTTTGAATAGGCTCAGAGCTGGGCCAAGAAATAGTTCCCCAAACAAAACCAGCCTTCAACAGACAGGATTTAGATCCAGCACTGCTGGGGAAAATGCCAGCTGTTAGACTCAGCTCTTTTACAGGTTGACTCTGCATTTGTGTTTTATTGTGTACGCACCCTGGCCTGCTCTGTAAATGTCCATCACTGGAATACAGTCCCATTGGCCACATAAAGGGGGCCATTATGGCCCATATAGTAGTTTTCCACTCGCAGGTTTTTATTAAGACTGTTATCTTTATACATCACAGAGTCTTTTTTATATTGTTCTTTATTTAAACAATAAGAATGGCAAGTTGATTCAACAAGTTTTATAAGTCAAATAAACAAGTTAATTTTATGTTAAATTGCTTTTCCGACCAAACATATTCCTGAAATATTTTGATAAACAGTTTCTCGCAGCATAATGTAGATTTGCTACTTGCTAATGCTAGTCAAAGGCAGGTGGCAGTAAGGGGAGGGACGTCCTCATTCTAGCAAGTATTTGATTGGATTAAAATGTTGTGAGTTCAAGATGAGTCATCAGTATTGTGATTTGTAAAGGAAGATAACTATAAATTTGATCAACTTGTAAGAGTAGCATATGGCCTTATCGCTAATAAAGATTGACTATAAGCTAGAAACCCCAATTATTAATTCATGTGGCCGGGCTGTTATAGGAATAATTTAAAGGTTAAAAAAAAAAAAAAGGAAGTGAAATCTAATAGGTCGTGGCAAAAGGTTTTTAAATTAAATAATTGAACCAAACTTAATTTTTTACGTTAAGTGAGGTTCAACTCAAGGTTTTTAGATCTGTCTAATATAGTTTAGGTTTAAATGACTTGATTGAAAGGAGCCAGGTTGATTATACTAAAAATTTAAGGCAGCAACTGAATTTTTTTTTTTGTTGTTGCTTTTAGGTGAACTGTAAAAACCATGAACCGAATTAGCCAAGTTGTTGACCTATTAGTGCCAAAGATGCCAGTGTTTACAATGCGAGCTGAGAAGTTAAATGAATGTGTAATGCCACACTTATAGACTGTCTGACCTTAAAAAAGCTCTTCCTGGTGACATGTGGGCTTTCTTTAAGTGGTTTAGCAAATGCTTCTTTACTCATGTATACAGACCCATCCTATTCTGAACTCACCGTATGATCTTCCTCTCTCTTTCTCCTTTCCTCCCCTCTTAATCGGGTGAGGTGGGCTCTGTTGATAAGTCTTGAGCTTGAAGAGGATTTCAGTGTGCTGAAGGGTTCTCTAGCAGCATGCGAGACCTTCTCACTGCAGTCTTGATTGCCTCTATGCCTGAACATTGGACGGAAATTAATGTAGAGCATACTGATTCATGCTGATGCATGGAGATGGTGTTTAACATGAGGCTTTAGGCTAAAATGCATTGAACACAAATCAGAAAGATTAGCTGGCAAATAAAAGTTTAAATTACAACACGATTGAGTATGATTCAGAACTGATTTGAGGGTGCCTTTTAAATTAAATTACAGAATTTAATTTGAAAGTTGGTAGACTTAGAACTGTGGATCTGAATTTAAATCTAAGGACGTATATTGTTTAAGGTATCATTTCAAAGTTAGATTTTTTATACATCCTTTTTTTTTTTTTTTTTTTTTTTTTTTTAAAATTGGAGTTTGAAGTTTTGTAGATCTAAAAGACAGATTTGTATAGACAACTGAAGTGATAATTACATTTTCAGTTGATTATATAATACATGAACTTTTGGTAATGTAAGAACTGTGTTGAATCGCAATTCAGTAAATTCCCTCATTCTGTTTTTCTAATTCAAATTCTGCTTCATCTTCCTCAGAGTTAGGCCAATTCAGTCCAGATTCACTTACAAACTCTTACTATAACTTTTCAAGATAGAAACAGCAGTGGCAGGTATTATGTGTTTCATCAGTGAATGATAAAAATGTGTTTTGTGCATCCTGTTCTCATCATAAATGTTCTATTCCGCTGGCCTGTGTCCAGTTCTCCTGCTTTAGGGCAGCCAGTGAAATGTAGCTGGATCTGTCTTATCCCTTGTGGCACTCAATACCTGTTACACAAGCTGTGGTCTGGCAAAGCTTCAACTTCTACCCTACTTGAGCTCTTGTTCTCTGCATGAGCAATACCAGACATAGAGAATGTG
This sequence comes from Cyprinus carpio, assembly GCF_018340385.1. Lineage (NCBI taxonomy): Eukaryota > Metazoa > Chordata > Actinopteri > Cypriniformes > Cyprinidae > Cyprinus > Cyprinus carpio. Next base: position 20,750,901 of record NC_056608.1, read on the forward strand.
AGCAGACCAGATACATGAAGTTAGTTTTGTTAGAAGGATAACAATCAGAACAACTGGGAAATCAATTAATAAAAAAATTAGGTAGGGGAGTTGTTGGTTTTGTAATACACTAGAGATCCTAAAACCTCAGGCCCAAGACAGCAGCACCACATAAACATGGCCTCCCCAATGAGTCTTACACAACTTTATTATTAACTATTTTTAATCAGAGACCCATGTGTATCATGTAGTTGGTCTTAAGAGGGCTGTAAGTTGCAGAGTATCGCATTTGTATTATATACTGTTATAGACAGACAGACAGACAGACAGATAGATAGATAGATAGATAGACAGATAGATAGATAGATAGATAGATAGATAGATAGATAGATAAAGGAACTCAGTTTAAGAGCACTCAGTGGTGTTAGTCACTGCTATATGAGGTAATAAAGCTGTTTTGAAGCTCTCTGTGGTCTTAAAGGGCTTATTATGGACTGTTACGCTGGACTCAGTCCCGCTGCACCTTCCTGCTGTCCTGCTTGCTCATTCATAATGAGGCTCATGTTTGTCTCGCGCTTTTGCACTTGTTAGCCAAAATGAGCGTGAGGCAGATTGCTTGTTTTTTCTCATCATTTGCGTCCCATAGGGAAGAAGCATGTTATTTCTCCTGCTGATGAAAGGTAGGTGCGTGCGTGAGGCTGGGCTCAGTGCATGTGAGTGATAGTCAAGGTCGGATATCCTGGTTTGGGGAGGAGGTTATATTTTGTTGTCCTTTTGCATGTGAAAGATACAGTGAGGGAAATATTTATTTGACCCCCTGCTGATTTTGTAAGTTTGCCCACTTACAAAGAAATGAAGGGTCCGTAATTTTTATGGTAGGTTAATTTTAACGTATAGAGACAGAATACAAACCCAAAAAATCCAGAAAAACACATTATATAAAGGTTAGAAATTGATTTGCATTTCAGTGAGTGAAATAAGTATATGATCCCCAAGCAAAACATTTTGTGCAATAACCCTTGTTGGCAAGCACAGGTTTGGACACATCTCAGGAGGGATTTTGATCCTCTCTAAATCCTTAAGGGTTCTTGGCTATTGTTTGATAACTCAAAGTTTCAGCTCCCTGCACAGATTTTCTATAGGATTGAGGTCTGGGGACTGGCTGGGCCACTCGATGACCTTGATGTGCTTCTTCTTGAGCCACTCCTTTTTCGCCTTGTTGGTATGTTTTGGCCAATGGAATCCTTGAAGACTTATCTATGACCCATCTTCAGTGTTCTGGCTGAGGGAAGGAGGTTCTAGTCCAAGATTTTACACCACATGTTTTTTGTTTTTGTTCCCTTTAAATGAAAATGTGCTGGTGCTCCTGCCTCCCCTTGCAGACGAATGCGGAGCTTCAAGGGCTCATGCTCGCGGGCATACCAGGGTTACGGTTTAACTGGTAGTGACCGTGTTACTGATCCTCACATTGCTTCCAAATGCAATTTTTAACTACCACATTCCTATTCACGATCATCTGGTAGGATGTGAAGGCAGCATTAGTGAAAACAGACAATGGTAGCTTTAGCAACATTAGCCTTACAGAGAGCCAAGAAGCTCTTTTGGAAAACAAAATATGAGGAGTGATGCTTACTTTGTCTGGAGTCTGGACGTTTGCGCTCAAAGCTTTTGTATCGACCCCTCTTTCAGAAGCAATCTTTGCAAAACTCCAGCGCTGAACTGACCCTCGTTTGTGAGGCAGTCCGGCATAAAATGTTAGCACAAATGTATAAGACTTTTCCATTTTTTTTCCGGGACATTTCCTTCAAAAATTAAATTTAACCACTGTGTCCTCAGCGGTCTTTGGATACTCCTATGTTTGTTGGTGCATCCCAACACACGACACTTTTAATGAGTCTTTGGCACTGACATTGTACCTCCAGCAGCTACAGTAACAAAACAGTAATGGTGGACCGCTGTTTATGCTAATAGGGCAGAGAGCGTCACAAATGGGCGGGACTTTCCCCAACTATGACGTCATAGTAGTGAAAAATCTGGAACTGCTAGTGTGGAGAGACTGATTATGATTTATTAGGATTATAAAACAATGAGTGGATGGATGTCTACCATTATAGGCTGGTTGTTTTCATACACTGTGGCCATTTTTGCATTCTGTGGCACCTTAAAGATAATTATGATCCCTCACCTTTCTCATGATCATCCTTACCCCACGAGGCGAGATCTTGCACAGAGGTCCAGACCAAGGCCGATTGATGGTTGTTTTGTATTTCTTCCATTTCCGAATAATCGCACCGACAGTTGTCTCCTTCTCACCAAGCTTCTTGCTGATGGTCTTGTAGCCCATTCCAGCCTGACAACCTTTGACAGCTCTTTGGTCTTGCCCATGGTGGTGGGAGAGGTTGAGAGACAGAATTCTTGCTGGTTGGTAGGGGATCAAATACTTTTCACTCACTGAAATGCAAATCAATTTCTAACCTTTATATAATGCGTTTTTTTTTTCTGGATTTTTGGTTGATATTCTGTCTTTATTTGTTAAAATAAACCTACCTTAAGAATTACAGGCCCTTAATTTCTTTGTAAGTGGGGAAACTTACAAAATCAGTAGGGGATCAAATAAATATTTCCCCCACTGTAATACTCAGCAGTGAGACATGTGAAGAGTTGCTGTCAGCGTCGTGTCAATTTTCATATTATTCTGGATAATTTTCTCACAAGAACAGTCATGTAAGGTCATACTGACCCATGCAGACAGAACAAAACACTGGTGATGGAGCCATTTTGTACCTGCTCAGCCAAGTACAATAACTCATCACGTTCCAGATTATATGTGATCGGAGTCCAGAGAAACTGCAGCTGGACCCTTTCAGCTCAGCATGAAGCCCCACTGAAGCTTTGAACTTGTTTTGAGTTCAAACAACTATGGAGTGCGTTTATTTTTTATGTGAAATTTAATCTGCAAGTAGTTTTCTGTTTGCTAATGGATTGCCAATGGATTATTTGGTGGTAATTATTTTTGATAACGATATCACTGTTTAATATATTTTGAAATTGAATTTATCGAAAATAAAATAAGTATAAAATAACTATGCACACATAAACAATGCCATTTACCCAATTGATGATGTTTTAACCTCCGGTTTAATCTAAGAAAATACTCTTTATTAAATATCAATATAACTTTTTTTTCTTAAATAATTTTTACAACTTTGGTTTCTAATCTTATGTGTACATGAATGCATATAACAAACACTTTTAACCACAGCAACTTGCATTACATTCAAGGTACATTTTTTTGTTTTGTTTATCAGTTCCTGCTTTCCCTGGGAATCAAACCCTCTACTGCTCACTCTTATGCCTTTCTGCATCATATTTACAAATTTCTTAGTAGTTAGTGTGGTTTTGTAGTAATTATCATTATTTTATTCATTTTGTAGTTTTATCTAATGTATGACAGACTCCAAAGTTTGAATTCCTTAACTGCCAATTGTACAGTGTTATGTGGAAATGTTGTCCCTTTGGTGTTAGTACAGCCTGCGCTGTTGTTTTTGTCTTTTACTGCACTCTGTACAAAAGTTTGTTGACAATACACTTAAACTGTCTAGACCTCAGGGTGCAAATCTCTGTGATGTGGTCTCAGCCATCGGTCATGTCCCACTTTGTTGTGCAATGCTGACCTCCATGTCTTGACCTGAAAGTGGCCTCTGACCTCATTCTACGCTGGGTGGATGCCGATCATCCCAGCTGTGAAGCTGTATAAATGCCAAGGTAATCTCAGGAAAATAAGATACAGTAGTACTAGATGCCACTTTGTACGTGCGTGTCCGGTTGTGTTTAACCTCCTTTCATTGTATTAACTTTAAAGCCCTTCAGTGAGAATGGAGATCAGCTTGAGACTCTAAAAATATTGGGCTGTTATTCCTCTGGTACCAACAAGGATTTATTGTTTGTCAGAGGCCATTAAGTTTATGAAGTTTTACCTCCGGTTTAATCTCTGCTCAAATTGTATCGGTGACTCCCCTGCTCATTCCCAGGCATGTCAGGGCCTGTTTATTCTGTGATGTTTTTCCGCCTTGACCTGATGCATTGGTGTGTATCCTAAATGTTAACACACAAGTAGAGCGAGAACAGTGCATGATCTTGATTTTTAAATCAGTGCCAATGGTATTGAGATTAGAAGAGTGTTATGGACTCCATCTTTTTAGTTTTTTGACCAAGTTGCCAGGATACAACCACAACCACATGGCCAAAGCCAAGACTAACACCAAACCAAGACTCCATTTCAGTTCCTTTGCATTTTGACAAATAGTCCAGTATTACACAATTGGCTTGTGTTTTACTGGAACAGCCATTGTTATTGCCTATTGGCTAGCTTTAGACACAATTTTGACTGTCAAATTATTATTGTAATTTTATATACTGAATCTTATTTTGAAGTACATACTTTAGGTATACAAAATTAAATCTAGATATGTAGTATAAATACCAACCCATGCTTACTGAAAAATGTGCATGTTGCACATAGCTTCTTGCATGTTTCATGACTCTTTCAGAGTGCAATGTCCAGGGAGTGGCACTAAAAGTGTGTTCAGTTTTGTCCACAACTGAAGTTGTTTGTTGTTCATATCTCAGTGTATCAGAAATTAAATTGTCCACAACTGAAGTTGTTTGTTGTTTATTTATATTTGTTCATTAATGACTCACCCTCATGTCGTTCCAAACCCGTAAGACCTCCGTTCATCTTCGGAACACAGTAAAGATATTTTAGATTTAGTCCGAGAGCTTTCTGTCCCTCCATTGAGAATGTTGTACGGTATACTGTCCACGTCCAGAAAGGTAATAAAAACATCTTCAAAGTAGTCCATGTGACATCAGGGGGTCCGTTAGAATTTTTTGAAGCATCGAAAATACATTTTGGTCCAAGAATATCAAAAACTACTACTTTATTTCAGCATTGACTTCCTCTCCCGGGTCTGTTATGAGTGCGCCGTTCACAGCACATCCGGTTCGCGAACGAATCACTCGATGTAACCGGATCTTCTTGAACCAGTTCACCAAATCGAACTGAATCGTTTGAAACGGTTCGCGCGTCAACAATAAGCATTAATCCACAAATGACTTAAGCTGTTAACTTTTTTAACATGGCTGACACTCCCTCTGAGTTCAAATAAAACCAATATCCCGGAGTAGTTCATTTACTCAAACAGTACACTGACTGAACCGAGCCAGATAACGAACGAAACATTGACTCGTTCTCGAGTCAAGAACCGTTTCTGTCGGACGCGTCCGATTCGAGAACCGAGGAGCTGATGATACTGCGCATGGGTGATTCAGACTGACACACAGCGCGTCTGAACTGAACTGGTTCTTTTGGTGATTGATTCTGAACCGATTCTGTGCTAATGTTTTGAGCGCGGGTAAACGGAAGGCTTCAATCAAGGGCAATCATCGCCAATGAAGTCATTACGTCGAGCGCAAATGAACTGGTGAACCGTTTTCGGCAACCTGTTTTATTGAATCAAACTGTCCGAAAGAACCGGTTCGCGGAGAAGAGCAGCACTTCCCATCACTACCGGTGATCCGAAAACCGATTCAACCGGTTCTTGACTCGAGAACGAGTCAATGTTTCGTTCGTTATCTGGCTCGGTCATCATTTCAGTCAGTGTACTGTGCCATGTTAAAAAAGTTAACAGCTTAAGTCATTGGTGGATTAATGCTTATTGTTGACGCGAACCGTTTCAAACGATTCAGTTCGATTTGGTGAACTGGTTCAAGAAGATCCGGTTACATCGAGTGATTCGTTCGCGAACCGGATGTGAGGTGAACGCGCTCATAACAGACCCGGGAGAGAAGTCAATGCTGAATAAAGTCGTAGTTTTTTGATATTTTTGGACCAGAATGTATTTTCGATGCTTCAAAAAATTCTAACGGACCCTCTGATGTCACATGGACTACTTTGAAGATGTATTTATTACCCTTTTGGACGTGGACAGTATACCGTACATACATTCTCAATGGAGGGACTGAAAGCTCTCGGACTAAATCTAAAATATCTTAAACTGTGTTCCGAAGATGAACGGAGGTCTTACAGGTTTGGAACGACATGAGGGTGAGTCATTAATGACATAATTTTAATATTTGGGTGAACTAACCCTATCAGAAATTAAATATCTTTAATGCTCTATCGCGTTTGACAAATTATAGATTTATCAAAAGCACTGTATCTTTCTTCTAGTATTTGAGTTCTTTTATAGTAGCGTATGTTTTACGGGATTTGTGAAAGTACAATCCAGGTGCATTGCTGTACCGGGTGAGCTACTGAGCTACATCAGAAAAGCAATACATATGGAGCTGATTATGTGATGCAAACATCAAAATGTATTAGTTTACAAATTATGCACTATGGTAAATTTATATTTGAGGTCATAACATAGTATTATTCAAAGAACTATACGAAAATAAGTCCTTATTAGTTGATAATTAACCCTTGTAATTATAATCATTAAGAATTAAAGTTGGATGTGGTTTACTGCCACTTATGTTCATGTAAGTTAGAAATGACAGTGAATTGTGTGTATAGACACAGTTTTATTGTTTTTCCAATGACCAATGAATGTTGAATTCACCCGAGTGTTGTTAAACCAAGTACAATTTAATAATAAAAAAAGGTACCAGTATGACACTTGAGCTGTCCAGCTTAGTTTTCTACCATTTTTATTTAACTTGTTGAATCCAAAAGTTCCTTTCAGTTGCAGTACACTATCCAGATATTATTCACCACTTTTTTTTTTTTTTTTTTTTTTTGAAAATTAAATATTTGGACACTCAACTTATTTGACCTATTGTTTTTTTTTCCATACTTTGTTGCATGGAAGCCAAGTATGTTTACAGCTGTCTAGCTTAGCCTTGCATAGCCTAGCACGGAGTGACCTACAGACGGATGACGTTAAAAAAGTAAAGGAACAATCGTCGCCAAGTAGCTTGTATCAGGTTGGCAGCACTAGAACAGAGGAGGCACTCAAGGCCCTTGTAAGAGGAGACACCATTGTTGGGGTACCGTGTCGAAGAAGGAAAGAAGGGATGATGAAATAAAAGAGTGGAATGAAGGGGGTGGCTGGCCCATCAGATAGCTTTCACCTTCTCAAAGCACAGCTCTTGGCTTTGAAAGGGCCACTCAAAGGTCACAGCCTTTTCAAGACTTGGAGCTACACGGTTTGTGTTTGGACCTGTTGTTTGACAACGCCTTGTACGTCAGGCTTGCAGACGTCACGTATGCAGAGTGGACGGCTCTGTGAATCGCTTGTCCTATCTCCAGAGTACAGCATGGAGCAAAGACCTCATGTTCAGACAGGTGTCATGGATGCCTGCCTTGTTACACAGAGTTTCTTGATGAAGGTTAAAGAGATAACAATTGATTCTGCTTCTGAGGGAAAGCAAAAAGGTTCATGTTTTTCAGGAAAGGTCAACCATACCAACCAACCATATTTTATTTTAATTTTTTTTGTATTTTAATTTATTTTATTTAAATCATTTGTTTTATTTGATTGTTATTTTTTAAGAGATGTGAATTTGTCTTGTGGTCTAGTTTCTCATATCTCCAGAAAGTAGAGTTCCCTCCACCTTTGACTTATTGGTGAGGACTAGTGTTGGGAATCAAAAATCAGATTCCAGAATTGGATACTTAAGGTCAGGAATCAGATACTTGTTGTCAACTTAAAATTTCGATTCTGCCTGTTGATTCCTATGCGCTTTTTTTTTTTTCTTCATCTGTGAGGACCGGACCAAGTGATCTGCGAGGATCATGCTCAGTAATCTAAGCGATCCAAAGTTTGGCTAAGTTTGCTTTCAGAAGCCAAAAAAGCTAAGTATAATATCTGTGATAGCTAAATATGTTGCAAGAGAGACGTCACCACCAACATGACAAAGCACTTTAATTTAATAGATCGTTAAAGATCGCGAACACGATTCAAACACCAACGTGATTCTATTCCTAAATTACAATGATTCGTCTGTTTCATTTCTCAACCTTTGACGTGATCAATCGTTGTTGTTATCACTTGGTTCGTCTGTGCAGCGTACTATCACACCAGTGTGATTTGAACATTTAAATTTGTGTTTGCGCTGTCTTTGACCTAAAGAGAGCAGCTGTCTGTCAGGAATGAAACGGCTTCACAGTCTTTTCAGCTGTACATTATCATTATTTCTGTTACAAACATTCAAATCACAGAGTACTGGGATAAAAGTTTATAGTTCAGATATAAACTGTGTGTATGATGTGTATGGTAGTGATTAAAATAGAGTAAATCAAATTTTGAATGTAATTTGACACTTCAAATTAAGATTTATCAATTACATTGTTATGCCAGTAGGTGGAGAAAAGGGGCTGTTAAAATGTATTTGTCTTTCAATCGTACAAAGAGATTCGTTCAAGAACGATGATTCATCCTGTAATGAAACAAGTACATCTTGAGTGAGTTATTTAATCATTAATTCAGAAATTACATGTGATTTTGTTTAGTTGTGTGTTTTTTCTTCAGAATCATGAGAGAACCACAACTTCCATTTAATCATTAATTCAGAAATTACATGTGATTTTGTTTAGTTGTGTGTTTTTTCTTCAGTGGTATTCAGCTCCAATAAATGGTTTGCAAAAAAGAGACAGGATAAATGTTTGATATTATTATTAAATCACATTTTAATCGAAACTGGGAATCAAAAAGAATCGGAATTGATAAGCAGAATTAGAATTGATACCCAACCCTAGTGAGGACAGTGGTGTGCCATATGTTGAAGTGTGAAACTGATCTGCCTAATATAATGTGGCATCACACCTGCAGCTGCTGTGACCAAACTCATTAAGGGTCATTAAAGATGTGAAGGAAATTTAACACGTTTGTATGCGTGTTAATTAAATGCCATGTGAAGATCCTGAAGATCCTAGCAGGGTCTTCTTATTGAAGGAATGATTCTTATTTGAGTCCTTAAAGTGAGAATTCTGTCCTTTATGTTTTTTTTTCAAACACATATGACTTTTTAATCTGTGGAACACAAACAGAGAAATATGTAATAATGTCAAGCCAGAGTCATGTTTATCAGTACTGTAATTGTCCAACTTGTGTGCTATATTCAAGAGTCTTCTGAAGTCATATGATAGCTTATGTAAGGAACAGATTTAAATTTACATTACCATTCAAAAGTTTGAGGTCAGTAAGATTTTTTTTTTCTAAAATAAATGAATTAATACTTTTATTGAGCAAGAATGCGTTACATTAATCAAAAGTGACAGCAAAAGACATTTATAATGTTGTGAAATATTTCTATGTCAAATATATCCTGTTCTTTTGAGCTTTCTAATCATCAAAGAAATCTGAAAAATAATACATCACATTTTCCACTGAATATTAAGCAGTACAATGGTTTTTAACTTATATAATGGTAAAAATATTTTAATATGTGAGTTTGTGTTTTTGTGATTAAGCCATAAATAATTGTATACAGGTTTGCAACAAGAAGTCAGTGACAAATAATGATCATTTAAATGTTTGTGTGATCTACTCATCTCAAGGTTTTAATAGAGATTGAATAGGAGAAGACAGAAGATGCACCTTGTCCATCTTTATGTTTAGTAATGAATGCATCTCTTCTGCTCTTCTCTTCCCTCCTTTCTGCTCTTCTTGCTGTGATTAACCTTTTTCTCTAACCCTAACTGCTGGAGCAGAATAGCCATCTGTCAATGATATATTGCTTGTAATGTGTGTGTGACAGTGTTACAGGGAGTTAGAACCCTTCCTGTGTGTGTATCTTCCCCCAGTGAGGCCCCTCTACAGCTACAGCTGCCCCCTCTCATCACCATTTTCCATCAGGCTAATAGCAACAGGTGTCTGTGTCGTTCCACACCCGCTTTCCTGTAGTCATGACAACTAGCATGTCACACAATACAGGGAGGGGACATAGAGATGCACACACAGATGTCAGCATAAACACACCTGCATTCATGCATGCTTTATCATCAGCACACACATAACCTGCACATGATGGAGAGACACATAAAGACATCTGTCCACTGATCTTCAGCATCTCAGGTGGCTGGCATCTCATCATAAAGCCTGACTCACTTGCCATATGTGACTCAAGGTCATTTTTCACCAATTTTTGTCTGCTCTTTGCCCATATAGTGGCCCACAAGATATTCAGAAATATAAACTTGCATGCAGTCAGCATGACTGTTAAGATTTTTTTTTAATTATTATTTTAATAATAATAATTATTAATTATTATTTTTAAATTAATTATTTTAACAATATAACATTTACTTTAAGCAATTTTAAACATTATCTTTACTCAAACGTAATCAGAAGATTAGTTTTTTTTTTTGTATTTACTTTAAATATTAATACATTATTTTTAATATTAAATTGTATTATTTTATATGTATAAATACATTATAATAATTTACTTAAAATAATCTACATTTTCTAGAATTTTATATACAGTATATTTAAAGTCAATAGGTCAAGATGTCTAGGATTGAAAAACAAATCCTAGGACCAAAATAAATGTTTATATATATATATATATATATATATATATTGTTATTTATTAATTATTTTTTGTTAGATATGTGTTTTCATTTTTTTTTAATCTGTTTTGTATTTAATTTTTTATAATTATTTGTGAACATTTTAATTATTTTTGTTTACAATTCATAGGAATAATGTTTTAATTTCTCGTGTGCATGTTTCAGTAGTGCCAGGCTGGCGGTTTCATATCCCTTGAGCTGCTCGAGTCAGGCTGACTTCAGTGGATTTGCCGCTATGGGTTTTATTTCCCAGGGTAGAATCGTATGGCCCGTGTTACATCACAGCTTTATCAGTGACTCATAGGTGATGCCTTGGAGAACCAGACTCTCTTATGATAAAGCATGGCTGAGCTTACACACATCACAATGCCTGGATCAGTAATATGAACAGATCGTATCACTCTGTCTGCCTCTGTCAAGTTGTTGCATAATTGTTGGTCAATCTGACACCTCCTCATATTTGTGTCCTCATCATTGGCTTCATGTAACCGCTCAGTACCTCATCTTTCTCTTTCATTTTCTCTGCCTTGTTTTTCTCTCTCTTCCTATGTTTATCTGTTGGATAGAGTAAAGTTTTATTCATTAACAGGCTCACCCTTTTCTCTCTAGGGTTTTTCCTGCTCAGTCAAAACACAAAAACATTTCGAGCGTGTGGTTGTGCATGTGTTTCAGATGTGCAGATCTGCACCAAAACACTGTTCTTATTTATTTATTTATTTATTTTTTATTTTTATTTTTTTTGAGCAAGGCAAAAATGTTGTTTTTTATTTATTTGTTTATTTTTTATTTTTATTTTTTTTGAGCAAGGCAAGAATTAATTTTTGATGAGAGGAGTCATTGGGAAACAATGGCACAGAAATTACACACTGTGCTTTAAAATGACAGAAAGCCAATGCATTTTGTAGTATTTTAAACATAGTTAATCAAAGGTGCTAGCATTACCCACATATATTGTTTTCAGACCATGGCATCAAAATGCAATTTTATTATACTTGAAAGTATTTTATTTTATTTTATTTTATTTTTTTTTATTTACAGTTTTTATTTTGTTTTTCCCTGTTTCCCTGTTTTTAACCAGTTTTTTTCCCCTTTGGTCTATTTTTATTACCTTTAAAGAGTTAAAATGATATTTATAATCATGTCTTTTGTCAAACACTTATTAATAGGAAGCATTTTTTTTTTAATGATATTTATAAATAGTTTACAAAAGCCTCACACATAAATCTTTTCTACTTTTATGAAGTAAATCTGACTGAATCTGATCTCAGAATGTTTTTTTTTTTGTTTGGTTGTCTTTTGGTTATGGAGTCACAATAGTTCAGCGAGTCCATCCTGCAGGAGCTGACACAACCACTTCACCTCCTTTCTGATACATTATGACCACTGCTGTGTTTTAATATGCCCTTTGCTGCTAATCTTCACCCCACGGTTAATTGGTAACTCCATCTGACTGGATGACTTGGACTGTCGCCCCAACGACTGTGCCATTCTTTGTGCTTATTTAAATAACACCATATTGCTAATTGATTTCATGTCGGTGCATTAGCAGGCTGTTGCACAGACCCTGGCTGATCTTTGATGCCATTTAATATTTCACGACCACGCTTTTAATTTTAGCACCCTTTATTCACGCATGGCTTGTTTTGTTTTTGTGCACTGACTCATATGTTGCAGATAGCATCTGTGTTAGCATGGTTACATTGGCCTCCGCTGCCTTCTCAAACAAATTGGGGTATCATTTGATTGCCATTTCATAAAGTATTGTGTAGTGTAATGAGCCTTTAGGCACTCTTTGAGTTCTCATGTCACCTTTATGAATGTATGAATTAGTCAGTGGACTAGTGGAGCAGTTAGCGTCTGGCCTGGTGAATGCCCTCTGTCCTTTATGCAGGTGGAAACCAAAGATGGCTTTCCCGAATAACCTGCAGGCCTTTAATGGGGCCTCTTTTGCTTTCTCTTTTGTGGCAGTGAGATTGAGAGGGGAGACCTCAGAAACAGCTGGTTTCAGATGGTTGACCAGTGATTCTCATTGGTTACAGACAGGCTTGTGTTATTGCCAACACTTGCCAGCATTGCTGTGTTTTTTTGTTGATTTTAGTTTGTTACAGACAGGCTTGTGTTATTGCCAACACTTGCCAGCATTGCTGTGTTTAATAACAAAATATTAATTATGTTTTAGATGTTTTAGACATAAAATTAATTTGCTGTGTTTAATAACAAAAAAAAATAACAAAAAAAATAGGTTTATAGATCGGTTTTTGCTTTGTTTTACTTCGCTTTGTGTTTTTTTTTTTCTTTGCTGTTTTAGTTTGAGTTTTGATTTTGTCAGGGAAAAAAATCATACTAAAGTAAAAATTCTTAACTTGCTCTCCATTTCATCTAATTGCAATCCATGGCATATGGATGCATGAAATGCATGAAAAACATATACTTGAGTAAATTCCAGCTGCCTGAAATTTCATATACTTCTTGCGCTAGATATTGTACATCCTTAGCCTGTGATCTCATTACATGTATTTGTTTGTTAACTTTGTCTATTATCTCTTAATGGACTAGTTGCTTAGCAGCAATCAAGCGTCTTTTGGACACTGATAGATAGACACTGACTGTCTTCCCATTGGTCCTTATGGTACATTGATTGTCCCAGGTTTTTTTTGCACAGGTATGATTAAACCTAAGAACCCAGGGACCTTTGCAAGAAAAGTAATTAAAGGACCAGTGGAAGATGAATGTGGTTATACCGTACAATGCATGTGATACGCCTGTTAGATTTCATGATGACACAAAGCTTCTCATGTCTGAGGGACTGACTATCTGGTAAAGTGTGGATTTTTATTTACCCATGAAGAACACGGGTCTTCTGTCCATGAGGTCAGTCATGTCATGCCACCCAGCTTGCTCTGACACACACTGCACAGCTGATAGAATATCAGTCTCTCAGTGTGGGTCAGTCCATGTGTGTGGGACGACACAAACTATACTCACTTAACAGTACTTCATTGCACAGAACATGTTTAAAAACCCAGTTATGTCATTGTTTTTTTTTTTTTTGTGTGTGTATATCATCATCAAATCAGAATATTAGAATGATTTCTGAAGGATCATGGGACACTGAAGACTGTAGTAGTGGCTGGTGAAAATTCAGCGTTTTTGAGCGTAATACTTCTTTCAAAAACATTTACAAATCTTGCCGACCCCATATAATGCAAAGCATATAAAGGCTCAATATCTGAAATAATATAAATGTAAATAAATATAAATTAACTGTATGGCTTTTTAGTTGTATAAATTTGTATGACTTAATATTTTAAAAAGATATATTGTCTTTTATTTTTTATTTTTTTTTCAAAACATTACAGTATGTTAGTATGAGACAACAGTTTTTTTTTCCATTAAACTTGTGATTGTTTTATTTAGTTTTATTTGAAGTTTGACAAGACAGGATATTGCAGCACAAAAACCCTGAAATGTGTCAAACATGCACATACTCCAAAGCAATAATTTACCTATTGTATAAAACAAATAAAAATAGTTGATCTACATGCAGAATAAGTTAATATACATTTATTAAAGGTGGCAGCACAGACATGGTCAGACCATTCAGGCTTTCCACCCTATTAGATCCTCTGTCCAACAGTGGCATTACACTAGAACATACAGTAGGTGTACAGTATTGGGCTTTATCAAGAGCAGGGACCATTTCAGGTGAGTGGAACCTGATCAGTGACCCAGTACTGATTACAATGTGTCATTCTCTCGTGCCACGTAAGTGGAGTGACTAAGAAATCAGGTGTCAACTACTATACCACTGTGTACATTTTAAACTCATGCACCATATTTTGGATGAAATCTCTAAACCCCTCACGCGTGCAAGGCTGCTCATGTGCATTGATTTTTTGGAAGATGCTTGCTTAAAAAGACGATGTCAACTACTATCCATACATTCATGATGTCTTCTAAAGCTCAGCAAGGTGCATTTATTTGATATTTTTTGATATCTTCTATTTTATTTTATTTTTTAAATGTAATTTATTCCTGTCAAAGCAAAGCTGACTTTTCAGCAGCCATTACTCTTAATAAAAGTGCTTGATAAAACCATGATGCATTTATTTCACATTCTTTTGATAAATTGAAAGTGCAAAAGAAGAGAATTTATAACTTTTATAATTTATAAGTGTCTTAACCATCACTTTTTTAATCAATTTAATGCATCCTTGTTGAATAAAAGTATTAATTTCATTCAAAAAGGTTTTACTGACGACAAACTTTTGAACAGAAGTGTATCTCTCTCTCCCTGTGTTTGTCTTTGCAATAAGCATAACATAATATATAAGTGTAAAACAGTGCATTAACATTTTGTCCATTCCCTTGGACAAATGCAATGAGGCATGTCTTTTGTCCTTTTCACCTCGTTTCCATCTTTCTGTCATTCTTTTCCTCACCCAGTCTTTCCTCTTCCTCTGTTTGCAAAGAACGTCTGTATGTTTGCATTGTGCGCAATTATAATTGGCCTCTTTTAAAAGTCAGATCTCCTCTGCTGCATTTCAATTGAGAGGCTTCAAAGAGAAAGCTGGGGTTTGTGTTTGAACGTGTCATCAAACGATTAAGGTGTGTTTTCATGAGCCCTGACTAACTCGAACATTGGCTCTGAATCCTGAGGCCCTTCAGATTGAGTGGTGCTCTTGAAACAACCAGATTCAGCCTCATGGTTACATTTGGAGCCATCAAAGTCTCCCATGGGCTTCTTAAATGACCTCCATCAGGAACATTTTCCAAAATGTAGATGTAAAAATAGAAACTAATTAGGCGTAATGTCTTCCATCATGATGCACTCACCTTTTGCTTTTAAACCACACTAGCTGCATCTTTCATGTGGATCCATTATGATATTTCTATTTAGAGGTGCTGTTACGACACTCTGTGTCAGTGTAACTGAAATAAAGGCCTTTGTAGTTCATGTTAGCTGATAGTTAGCTGTGATTACCAGTAAAGTGTTTGTCCGGTAGCGACTAAAAGGTTAGAATGGTTTTGACACTCCGTGCATGAATGCAGTGCATATAAAAACTATAACCAGATGTAACCAGGTGTACTCTGTTTCTTGTTTTTCTTTCCTTCTTTTTCAGATGGTGGTGTTGATGGACCCCATGGAGGATCCAGATGATATTCTTCGAGCTCATCGATCCAGAGAGAAGACTTATATGTTTGATGTGGCCTTCGATTATTCAGCCACGCAGGCAAGCCCATTCTGTGTTTGTGCCTGTGAAGCACATGTATATACAAAAGTTAACATGCTTTTCAAAGAGTTCACATTTATGCAGTTATTTGTGTTCATGTAAGTGCATTTGTGTTTACTATGTGGTTGAATGAAAGATGAAAATACACACACAGGCTGCAATTAAACGTGTTTGTGTGTGCTTTCCTTAGGACGAGGTGTACAGATCCACCACTAAAGGCTTGATTGAAGGTCTCATATCTGGGTACAATGCCACTGTTTTTGCTTACGGACCCACAGGTCAGTACACACATCCTTTATACCAAGGGCTGGGCTATATATATATGTGTGTGTGTGTGTGTGTGTGTGTGTGTGTGTGTGTGTACAGTATATATATTTATATTTATATTTATATTTACATATATATATGTGTGTGTGTGTTTTTAACCATGGTAATTTCACTAAAGCAATAAAACTTGTTCAAATCTAAAGTCAAGAATTAAGATTTGTGATACAACCCCTGATTTTTTTTTTATTTATGATTTTGCAATTGTGTTAAATCTTGATCATTTTATTATAGTCTTTTAATAGTGCCTTTGATTTAAACTTAAATGACCAAATATGTCTTAGAACTTGTAAATTGGTTAGATTCTTTTCCAATAATTGGTTCAAACATCTTTGTGTACTCAACACAAATATGTTCATGGAAGTTCACCAGATAGACAGACTGACAGATGGATGGATGGATGGATGGATGGATGGATCTGATCTGATCAAACTGGGCACTACTACTAGGACATATAGATAAGCCTCGTCAACCTGATCTTCTTTTTTCCAGTTTACAGAAGAGGTTCAGTCAACAAAGTCACATGCACAAAATTTCACAAAAAATACAAACATACATACATACATACATAAAAAATAAATAAATACATAATGCACACAATGCTTTAAAGATCAAAATAAAAGTTAAATATTTTGTATATTAACCTAGCTCACTAAATTCCAGCTGTCAAGAACACATTATCTGGTAATCTGGTATTTAATCAAAAAAAAAAAAAAAAAAAAATACCTTACTTAAAGACCTGTTTTTATGCTGCTTTGAATTGATTAAAAGTTCATTCCTGGAAAGCAGATGTCTGTGTGGCTCCCGTGTGCTCTCGTGCTCTAATCTGTCCTCAGAGTGACTCTTACTGACTGTTCCTGTCTGTGGCCATGGCTATATAAAGCTTAGATCTGTGCTCAGCCTGACAGGGATAAAAGCCACCTGTAAACATTATGTATCACTCACTATGACTCACCTTACACTTGTGCCTTCCGTTTATGCCATGCTGACGAACATATGCTCATTATCTAAAAGTATTTCACATTTATGAAAAGAGGTAGTGATAAGCCTATTCTGTATCACAGGCAGCAGGAATGATCCAACAAATAAAATGTAAATAATAAATAAACATGTTTGATGTTTAAGGACTTTTTTATTTTATTAAAATGTATTTATTTTATTTTGATGTGTGATGTCAGACATTAAAATGAGGTTAAATTGTGGTCCTAATAATTAGATGTGTGTGTGTCTACAGGTTGTGGGAAGACTTACACTATGCTGGGAACAGACAGAGAACCTGGTATCTATGTTCGCACATTAAATGACCTATTCAAAGCCATCGAAGAAACCAGTGATGACATGCAGTACAGTGTCTCTATGTCCTACTTGGAGGTGAGAGCTTCATTTGGTTGCTAAATAGGATTTTAGCAGCCAGTTGTTGTTGTTTTTTTTCCCTCACATATTGTATCACTTAGAGATTTGATATAGAACCTTTAAAGATACTGTCACCCTATTGCCACGCTAAATAAATACACATAGTAAAGTCAATTGCCCTCATTTAGTTTTAAACAATTAAAAAAAAGGGTAACAGCTTAAGTGTTATGTGATAAGATAATCATCAGGCTCGTAGCGAGTGGCCGATACACGTCTGTTTATCAGCTCTGTTCGCCTGAGGGAGGGCTAATCTTGTCGGCTTAGCGACTATCTCAGCATCTTTGATTACGCTGATGTTGTATTGATACTAGAAAGCTCTGAGTTGTGATGGACTTGTCCAAAGTTTACTCAAAACAAATACATGCTTCCCTGATCCCCTACTGCATTAGCTTAGAAACAGATCGCTATGCTTTTATGTGACTGGCCAAGTAAGACAGCCTTGCATCTTAAAAGAAAAATATCTGCTGACTTGCAAAAAATGCCTAATATTACCCATTATATTATATTATATAAAAATGCCAAAAAAAAATTAAACTAAAATGAAAACAGAAAATAAAAACTAATTTAAAAATAGTAATAAAATCTATAATATTATATCTGTGATACTAAAACTGTGTTGAAAGTTTTTTTTTTTATTATTAATATTTTTTTTCTCAAATAAGTTTACTCTATATGACATTCTGTTCTTTAAATATGGCTTGGGTACCTCTTTCAGTGAAAGTCTATGGGATTTTTTTTTTTTTTTCACATTTTGTCTCCAGGGCTCCAGTTTAGCCTTCAATCTCAATAGCTCTGTCCTGTTTTTGACAGCTGATGCATGTGCATTTGAGATCACATGAGTGAGCTGACAGCAGCACCACTTCAGTTCTCTCAGTGTCTTTTTTCTCTTTCTCTCTGTCTCGCATTCTTTTCTCAACATGTCTCATTGCCCATTTTGTCAATCAAAGTCTGTTCAGCAGTATTTCTATATTGACTGATGTTTGACAATGAGTTATTTTTCCTTTAAAATGGTGAAAGTGTTTACAGTGTTCTATAACCCAGTATGTATTTATTTAATTAATTATATGTGACCCTGGACCACAAAACCAGTCTTAAATCGCTGGAGTATATTTGTAGCAATAGCCAAAAATACATTGTATGGGTCAAAATTATAGATTTTTCTTTTATGCCAAAAATCTTTAAGTATAGATATTAATTAAAGATCATGTTCCATTAAAATAGGTATGTAAATGACATATACAGCGCAACTGTGCTGACGGCGACCCGGGTTCGAGTCCCGGCTCGTGGTCCTTTGCCGATCCCGCTCCCCTCTCTCTTCACCAAAAAAACACTTTCCTGTCTACTCTACACTGTCCTTTCCAATAAAGGCATAAAAAGCCCATAAATAAATCTTTAAAAAAAAAAATATATAAATTGGTTGTAAATTACCTACTGTTAATATATCAAAACTTAATTTTTGATTAGTAATATGCATTGCTAAGAACTTCATTTGGACAACTTTAAAGGTGATTTTCTCAATATTTAGATTTTTTTGCACCCTCAGATTTCAGATTTTCAAATAGTTGTATCTCGGCAAAATATGGTCCTAAATATTGGTCCTTTATTCAGCTTTCAGATGATGTATACATCTCAATTTTGAAGAATTGACACTTAATGACTGGTTTTGTGGTCCAGGGTCACATTTAAATTAAATTAAATTAAATTAAATTAATAATTGTTAAATAATTCTAAATATATTTTTTTATTATTATTTATAATCTAGCATCAGATATATCAAAGCGACTTCAGTGCTTTTTTTTTTTTTTTTTTTTTACCTGTGTGCACTCACTAACACACACTTGGCAACTTAATGTACACACATAAACACACAGATTTGTTTGACTTCTTTAGGTTAAAGGGGTGTTTGGGATGTGCAGACCTATGAGTAAGCCACTCCGTCCACACACGGAAAGAGCAACCTTCAGTAAAGAACACAATGCTCTCCTGTCCTCTGCTTTTCTTACACCTTCACATTAAAACTCCTGTTTACATTGGGCCTTCCAAATGCTCAAGGGAACGCTTCCCTGGAGAGAAAGCCTTTTTATTCTCAGCTTCTGTGGTTTAGGTTCAGACCTCCCGGTTTATCCTGTCTCTATTTTCTCTTTCCTTCCATCTATATCTTTAGCAGGTCTTCTACTCTTTCTCTGTCAATGGATTCTTTTCATACTGTCGGCGTCACCCTAAAATTATCACATGCCTACAGCAGATCACAGTGACCTCACTGACAGTGATGAAATATTACGTTTGGGGCGACTTAAATTGAGAGTTTTGCAGTGACCACAGGTGGTGCTCAGGATGTGGCCCTGTTCTAAACTGGGCTGAATGAAGCTTATTGAAATACTCTAAAATATTAAATCCGAGATTAATCTCTACACTAGCATCCTGAAAATACTGTATATGACAGTTTGCACCATATATTCTAGAGTTTGATTGGTTGAAACAGGTGTTGATTACTATATGTAATTAATTTATAATTGTTGCAATCAATGGTTTTTAAAAATCAATAATTTTGGGCATGAAAATTTAAAAAGTGTTGTGAGGTGAATTCTTCAGACATAATCCAATGTGTCACTGCTACAGTGTGCACTAAATTTTCAATAATTCCGTGGTCTGTTGTCAGTAGTTCCTTTCATATTTTACAAATTACAGCATTGTCCATGTGCTCAGCTGGTAGAGCATGTTGCTAGTAATGGAAAGGTCACAGATTGCATGTTTTGATATTCATCCACTGCAAGTCATCTCAGATAAAAGCGTCTGTCTGTCAGATGCATGAATGTAAATGTCAAATGCATAAACAATGATTGTAATCTTGAAATCTGAGCATGGTTTGTAATCTGTTTAATTCTTGTGTTTCAGATCTATAATGAGATGATAAGAGACTTGCTGAATCCATCATCAGGATTTCTGGACCTGAGAGAGGACTCGAAGGGAGAAATACAGGTCGCAGGAATCACAGAAGTCTCCACCATTAATGCACGAGAGGTCAGTTAGACACATTATTCAGGCACCATATTACTTAAAATAATGTGTGTGTATGTGTGTGGGGAAATACAGGTTGTTACTTAAAATAATGTGTTTGTTTGTTTGTGTGTTTGTTTTTTGTTTAAGTAGTTATTGTTAATGTTGTTATTGTTCATGTTCATTCTATGATACTTAATAAAAACAATAGGGGTGTATATTTAAATAAGTATTTAATAGTGAAACCCTTATTCAGCAAGGATGCATTTAATTGATCAAAAAGTGACAGCAAGGCCATTTCTAATGTCACAAAAGATTTCTATTTCAAAATAAATGTTGTACTTTCAACTTTTTATTGATTACATTTATTTATAAATTTTTTTGAAAAAATGTATCACAGTTTCAACAAAAATATTAAGCAGCACAATTGTTTAACATTGATGATAAAAAATGTTTAAGCACCAAATTAGTATATTAGTATTATATATAAAATATTATTGTTTTTTTTCAGTTCACGCTTTATTATAAGTAACAATTTATATATATATGAGGCAATAATTTTAAATTATTTAAAAGTATTTCACATTGCTGTATTACTGTATTTTTGATCAAATAAATGCTGCCATGGTGACCATAAGGGACTTCTTTCGAAAAAAATAAAAATAAAATCCTGTCAATCTCAGAATTATGAATGGTACTGTGGAGCTGGATGTTGAGTTTTTTCTCTGTTTTTGCTCTCTCTCACAGATCATGGAGTTGTTAATGAAAGGAAACAAGCAGAGAACACAAGAGCCGACAGCAGCCAATCAGACGTCATCTCGCTCTCACGCTGTGCTGCAGGTGGCCGTACGGCAGCAGAGCCGATGTCGAGACATCCTGCAGGAAGTGCGATTCGCACGTCTCTTCATGATCGATCTGGCAGGGTCTGAACGGGCTTCACAGGTATGATGTGTAAGAGTAGGTGTGAAATATAAAAGTCCATTCATCTTTTAGTTTAGTAGGAACATAAAAGCACAGTGGGTAAGCTCAAACATACGTCTATGAAGTTGGTAATCATTAATGTAAGGCTATCAATCTTTCTTTTTACATAAAAGCTGGCACAGCTGGCACCAGATATATTCAGAATCATATATCACCCTGTGACGAGGGAACAATTCCAAGAGTGATTTAACTATTAGTGATAAACTTGGAGGGAAACTGAAGCCATCTAAATGAAAATATTTGTTGATTATTTCATCTGTTTCATCTGCAACACCTCCACAGATTTTGATGAAAGACGTGAATCATGTTTAATATTAAAGTGACATTACCATGAGATGGGAACACATTTAGAAAGCGTGCCATGTATTTGCCATGGAAACGGTTAAAAATGTTAACCACTCAGGCGCCCTGTGGGATTAAACATGCATGTGACAGGCACAAAAGCAGATCATGTTGTTTCTGGTTATAGGGTATTGTTGCACAGAAACATGAGTGCTTGTTTGTTCTCCATTGATGAGGAAGACAAGCCTGTTGCACAACTATTCAGAAAATGAAATATACAAGAGCGCCCCCTGCTGGAAGCTCTAACAGACTTCCTAACCTGCATGTAGACTGACAGTTTAAAAACTTGGTGCAATAACTACTGTTTCTGCTTTCAGACACAGAACAGGGGTCAAAGGTTAAAAGAGGGTGCTCATATCAACCGCTCTTTGCTTGCGCTGGGAAACTGCATCAATGCTTTGAGCGAAAAGAATGGCAACAAATATGTCAATTACAGAGACAGCAAGCTCACACGATTGCTCAAGGTACAGCGGAGTGAATCTTCATGAACAGAGAGACATATGGGATATTTTTCTTGATTTTGGTTGTCTTACTGGGTTTACTCATGACTGCAGGATTCTCTGGGAGGAAACAGTCGGACGGTGATGATTGCCCATATAAGCCCTGCATCTCTGGCCTTTGAGGATTCACGGAATACCATGACTTATGCTGACCGTGCCAAAAGCATCCGCACACGGGTTAGTTTAACACATGATAAAACAATTGACAACCCATTATTACCGTTCCTATATATCCTATCACTCTGTGTCATGCTATTCTTCCTATGCAGGTAAAGAGAAACCTGTTGAATGTGTCCTATCACGTCGCCCAGTACACCAGCATCATCTCTGACCTGCGCAGCGAGATTCAGCGGCTGAAGAAAAAGATAGCAGACCAGGCCAGCAGACAGCTCAACCCGGACAGAACAGACATCCGCCATGTTCAAGGTAACATCCTATCTGTAAGAAATGAAGTGAGATGTACTATTGATACCACCTTGATTATTCTATTCTATTCTATTCTATTCTATTCTATTCTGTTCTGTTCTATTCTGTTCTATTCTGTTCTGTTCTATTCCGTTCTGTTCTATTCTAATATGTTGTTTTATGTTTGGTTTGATTCTTTTATTAAATAGAAGTGATATGTACCATTGATATCACCTCAATTTTACTTTGAATTCTGTTGAATTCTACTATGAATTTAGGGAAGTCGTGGCCTAGTGGTTAGAGAGTTTGACTCCTAACCCTAAGGTTGTGAGTTCGAGTCTCGGGCCGGCAATACCACGACTGAGGTGCCCTTGAGCAAGGCACCGAACCCCCAACTGATTGATTGAATTGATTCTGTTCTACTGTGTTATTTTCTTTTTGATGAGATCATTTTTAATAATATAATTCTGGTCTATTCTATTGTATTATTTTCTGTATCTATTATTTTTTGCATTATATTCTGTTTGGTTAGATCCTGTTCTAATTGATTCAGTTCTATTCTGTTTTATTCTGATCTTTCTGGTTCTTTTCTGTTTGATTAGAATATAATTTTAATTGATTTTGTTCTATTATATTATGAATGTTTAATATTTATTTAATATATTATTTTGACTATATTTTTTCATTAGATTATTTTCTAAATATCACTAATGTATAATTTTCTTCTTAGATTGTTTTCTATTCTATTGTATTTCTATTCTATTTCTGTTCTATGCTCACTTAAAAGTGTGACATAAAAAATTTTTGTGTGTGTGTGTTTGCCTGTAGCGGAGGTGCAGGCTCATTCTTCTCAGCAGAGCCGGGCTGAGATGGACCAACTGCGGGAGCAACTGATCGATGCATTTAGACAGCAGATGGACATCAGGAAGCGTCTTATGGAGCTGGACAACAGCAACATGGAAATCCAGATTGACACATCCAAACATCTGCTGACAATCACAGAGTGAGTCTTCATACTGCACACAAACCAAAACAAGATTATAGCTAAATACACATGTTGCCCTGAAGCTATTTGGACTATCTACACACTCATGAACACTATCATCAGTTGTTTTATTATTTCAGACTGAATAAACTTATTTTGTGAAATGTTTTATTTGAAACTTTTGCTTGTGATAACTTTCTTTCAAGTAAATGCTTGGTCATTGAAATATTATCCGTCTCCATCTAGCTGGGAGCAAGAACGCTTCAGGAGAAGAAAGAAGTGGCAAGGCGAGAGGAGAAAGGAGAGTTTTAGTAAGGATGAAAGTGAAAAAGACTCAGACTCACCAGAATCTTTGCCTGACAGCACAGAGACACAAGAGGTGGCCATTGCCAGAGAGAACCTAGTCTCGCTCATGGCTGAGCAGAAGAAAATACAAAAACAGAAGGTAATGTTGTTATTAGCCACTAGAGGGCGGCACAACACCTCAAAAAAAACCTCACAGTACTGTGCTGTGAGTTTAAAATTTATGTCTAATTCCTTTTAGTGAATCAGTTGGTTTAACCAGTTCATTTCAGTGAACTTGTTATTCATTTGGAACACTCCGCATAGGCAGTGCATACTACCTTAATACATTTCCTTTCTGTTTTTAGACTGAGACTCCTTATAAGCAAAGATAAATTGTACATGACTTGCCGTGTTAATAAAGTCACTCATCACAGTAATTGACCATAGTCCCTCTGTTCTCTTTAGGCCGGATTGGAGCAGCGCCTGGCAGAGCTCAGAGAGAAAGCACGACGTCTTGAAGAGCTTCTCCCCCGCCGTGTGAGCTCTGAGGAGCAGAGAGAAGTGCTTTGCCTCCTCTGCAAGGTTCACGAGCTAGAGATCGAGAACGCAGAGATGCAGTCCAGCGCGCTGCTCAAGGACAACGTGATCCGACAGAAAAACGTGGTAGTGCAGCGTTTCGAACAGCACAGACACCTCTGCCATGAGATCATCCAGCAGCAGCGGCAGTTTATTGATGGTGAGTCATTCAGAGGAATAAGAAATGGCACCGAAATCTCAGCCAGTGATAAATCAGGCCAAACTGTGGCAGTCAGGTTTTCCAGAGTGATGCAATATGAGGGTTCAGTCCAGTTCAAGCTAAAATATATGTGTGTGTGTGTGTGCGCGTTTGTGTATATATATATATATATATATATATATATATATATATATATATATATATATGTGTGTGTGTGTGTGTGTGTGTGTGTGTGTATATATATATATATACACACACCCACACACACACACTTTCTTGTGGAAAAATAAATGTTATAAGTAATTGTTTTTGCAGATCACAGTCTCCTGGTTCCTCCTCATCTTCAAGAGCTTTATGAGATGTACATGAAGGAAATGGATGAGAAGAACTTGGACAGAGTCGTGGCCCTGGATAAGTTCACCGTCCGTACTCTTAAGGTACGTCAAGCAGGCATTTTCAAGTCAACATGAAATCAAAATTGACTGTTTACTTTGTGAATAAACATTATTGCTCATATTTTGCAAAAAACATCAGTGCACATTTTTCCAAAATCCTGTACATGGAACATTATGACAGTTAAATTAGTTTCATGTTGACTTTAAAAGCTCTTCAAGAGAAGGACATGATAAAAGCATGAAGTATTTCAGAGTGATCTTGAACATGTTAACACGTATCTCTATAGGAGAGTTCCCTACCCAAGATCACCCTCCCCAGTAGAGGTCGTGACCCCTTGCAGGAGATGGATTCAGACCAAGAAAGTGTTCGCACACTGGGCTCAGACAACAGAGAAGGGCGGACAAAACTGAGGAGACACACGCTGCCTCCGATTCTCCCAGAGCCTGATGGGTAAGAAGAGTTCAAAGCAAGTTCTTTTGCTACTTTTTTGACATTTCCCTCCTTATGCAAACTTAATATATTTCCTTGTATGGAAACCTTTAATGGCCAAAATATTTTAAATATTGTGAATGTGAAAAATAAAAATAGCAAGGAACATTCTGCTTGTCCTGTGGACATAAAAAGAACTGCAATATAACTACCTCCTTTATATTGTGTTAAAGGAGTCTAAGTTTGTTCACATGCATTTATTGTAAGTTAAAAATGTTCTCCTGCCCATACAGAGACCGAGTGTTTAAGAGTAGTCACAAACAGATGAAGAACTCTGTAGTTATGACTCCTCCACCCATTCACATCAATGGCCAGGGCAACAGAGAGGTGAGCTTCTGGGAGTCTACATGTGCAGCGTACTGTAATATGTGACCCTGGACCACAAAACCAGTCATAAGTAGGGTTGGGAACCCACGGAAAATATTGCCTATGGATGCGGTGTTTATGCAAGTGGTACACGGTGAGAAATAGACTTTAGGACAACATAACTTTGCAATAAATTTAATAATCTAGCTACAATTCCTTGCGCTCAGGCAGTTTGGCGTGACTTGCCTGGAACGCTACAAAGTCGTTAGTCGTGGTTTGAAGTCATGATTTACGGGCTCAAAAACCTGCCTGGAACGCAGCATTAATTACATTATATTTGTCCCATATTTTCATTAATATACATACTGACTTAAACTTGGACCACTAAATAAATAGACTGCTATTGTTATGTAAGTATGAGGGTTAGATTATTTAGTGTACAGGTCATTTCAAGAGTGATAAACAAAGTGATAGAAAATATTTATTTTCATGCATTTTAAAATGTGGAAACCACTCATTGCATCACACCATCTCCTGACTGCATTATTATTTGTAAAAAAAGGGGCTTTATGAAGTGTGTGTATACATGGTTATAAGTGTAACAGTTTATATTTCATTTATTTAGGGAAATGAACATGTGTCTTTGCCCTGTTTTAGGGACTATTTGGCCAACCAGTTATTCCTGCTTGAAAAGCAAAATGTTATTGATAGTGTAAAAAACATCAACTTTGAAGCACATGCTGATTGATGGACTAACATTACTCAACATTACTTACTACCTTCCAGCAACACTACATTCAATGTAAAATAGCAAAAAACATAATAATAGTTCATTTAAATGGAATCGGAACCAGAAAATGTGTATACTGTTTATACTGTTTAGTTTTGACATTGCCAATCTTTAAATTAAGTTGACAGTAAGTAATAAACAGTATTGAGTACTGTGCATTTTTCCTTACCACTATTTTTTTTAATAGTTGTTTAATGATTTTAATGGAACTGGAACCGGAACCAGAAAATTTCTAATGATTCCCAACCCTAGTCAAAAGGGTCCATTTTTTGAGAAATTGATATTTAAAAATCATCTGAAAGCTGAATAAATAAGCTTGTTAGGAAAGGACAATATTTGGCTAAGATACAACTATTTGAAAATCTGAGGGTGCAAAAAAAAAGAAGCTTTTAAAGCTGTCAAAATTAAGTTCTTAGCAATGCATATCACTGATCAAAAATGAAGTTTTTATATATTTATGGTAGGAAATTTACAAAGTATCTTCGTGGAATATGACCTTTATTTAATATCCTTATTGATTTTTGGCATAAAATAAAAAATTTATTGGGATTAAAAAACAAACAAACAAACAAAAAAAACAAAACGCTAATTTTGACCCATACAATGCATTGTTGGCTATTGCTACAAATACACTCATGCTACTTTTGACTGGTTTTGTGGTCCAGGATCACATATAGTTTTTTTTTTTTTTTTGTACTTTCATTCAGCAAAAACACATTCAGTTGATCAAAAGTGACTGAAGATTTCCAAAAAGATTTCCTTTTAAAAGAAAAATGTTCTTTAAAAATATTATATGATTTAATTTGGCTGAAGATTTTTAAGTTGATCAAAAGTGACTATATATATATATATATATAATATATACTTTTAAAAGAAAAATGTTCTTTAAAAATATAATATATTAAACATAACTGTTTTCAACACTAATGATAAATGCTTATTGAGCTTCAAATCAGCATATTAGAATGATTTCTGAAGGATCATGTGACTCTAAAGACTATAGTAATGATGCTGAAAATTCAGCTTTGCCATCACAGGAATAAATTGCTTCTTAAAATGTATTAAAATAGAAGACATTTTTTTGAATTTTAAAAATATTCACAATATTAGTTTTTATTGTTTTTCTGATCAAACAAATGCAGCTTTGGTGAGATGTCTTTGACGTCTTGACCGCTTTGAATAGTAGTATATATGAAAATCGTCAAATTTGAAAAGATATTCACAGAAAGTGTGAATATTCTGTTTAATCTCCATTTTAATTGGTTTCTCTGTTTTTTAACTGAGTGTACTGAATAAATGAGTGTGTCTGACACTATGCTGACTGTATCTCTGCAGCTGTTGCCATCTGTCCTGGATGATGCTCTGAGATGCAGCCATCTCAGTCACAGTATGAGCAGCCATCTGGACTCCTCACCTGAGAGCAGCGAAAACGGCACAGATGCCCCTCTGACTCCTAAAGGTAAGAGTTCCTCTGCTCATCTTTCATCTTTGTGCTGTTACACAGCTCCTTGGAACACTCGATTCTGATTGGTCAGTTGAGGCAAATCTTACATGGCTTCTTCTCAGATTAATGCCAAATTACATAATATCTATTTAATTAGTCATAGTTTTAAAATCCCTGAACTGTTTTCTGTCCAGAGAGACAGCAGATTCTAAGAGGCGTGCAGAACATCGCAGTCAAGGCTGCTCGACAGCGTTCTAAGGTTCTAGAAATAGACGCCCTGCGATTGCCCCCGCCACCTTCGCCCCTAGATTCCAAAAAGCACAAGAGTAACCTGTCTCTGACCGAGGCGCCCCCTAAAGGCCTGGTGCTACGGCATGGAAGACAGCCCAGCCCAGAGCTATGCCACGCCACCTCAGATGACAACCTGTCCAGCAGCACGGGAGACGGCCCCGCACCCAACAGCACATGGACACGGCCGCGGAACCGCCAGGCTGTGAAGAACCCCGCTCCACGAGAGCAGGACTTTGAGGGTCGCAGGCGCAAGAGGAGATCTCGATCCTTTGAAGTCACAGGACAAGCAGTGAGTTTTTAGATAAATGGATGAATCTCGCGAAAACTTGTTCAGGTCATAATTTACCCCAAAGAAGAAGTTATATTTTGCATAATTAAATTTAAATGTATTTTTAGGACCATTTATTTTCATGACAATTAAGCATATTGTTTTAATGTAAGCGGCAAAGCAGAATTTACAGCAGTCATTACTCTTGCCTTCAGAAATCATTCTAATATTCTGATTTGTTGGGGAAAAAAAAATATCAGTGTTGAAAACATTTAGCTGCTTATTATTTTATTTTTATTTTTTAATTCCTTGATGAATAGAACGTTTAAAAGAACAGCATTTATTTTAAAATAGAAATCATTTGTAATATTGTATGTCTTACATTATGGCTTTACCAGCACTTTTAATAAATGTAATGCCTAAATACTAAAAAGTATTAATTTCTTTTAAAAAATCCCAATCCCTTGGTGACCCCAAACTTATGAATGGTAGTATAAATATTTTACAGTTTAAATAATAGGCTACTAATTGTTTGGGAATAAAAGACTACTACTATTACAATACGAAATCTTCTAATGCTCAAAAAATAGACTTTAAAACATAATTTCTATACATGTATTTTTGCAACAAACTCAATATTTTCTCCGCTCCATAGCTGTCTCAGGCTAAGAACACAAGCCAGCGATTTCGTCCCCTGGACAGCACCTCTGATCCCCACCTGCACATTAACGGTCATCCCCCGGCCCCTCTTCTGCGCCCCCAACACAGAGCCCAGCCTCAGCTTACAAAAGTTCGACCCTCTCACAATATCCACCAAACAGGTCTGATATCACAATTTGATTTTAGTTATTTTTTAATGATTTATTCATTTACTCATTCATGATGTATTATTATTTTTTTTAATGCATACATTTATCCATTTATTGCAAGATAAACCTGTAATTTATTCCATCCAATTTGTGTTCAGTTTTTTTTTTTTTTATGCACACATGTATTGTGTTCAATAGCACTAAGAACAACTACTGAGAAAGTTAGAGTCAGTTTCATTTCCTGTTGACCTTATTAATTATTCACAGGATCAACAGCAGATGTCCCTTCCTCCACTCTGCCCTCACACCTCATCAAACGTGGCCCCCAAACCAGGCAACTTCAGCCCCTCCTGTACGTCACAACCACCGGAGCAGGGGGTCAGCGCACCCGCAAACACTGAAGCCTGGCCTGAGGATAGACTGTCTCCTCTCAACCCCAGCATCAGCAATATGGAACCAGTAAAACATGTAGAGACCAAGTGGAAGGTTTCTTCTCATATCCAGATGAAGGAGCTGTACAATGGATGATAAAACATTACTGAAATGTATCTGGTCACATGAAAACTGGGCTACAAAGAAAGACAATGTACCCCTGCTTTGCCACCTGGGTTTTTTCTAAAATGCTCCTTGCTTTTGTCTGAAGACATGCAACTTACAATGTCTTCTTCTATTTTATTTTTTAAGTACATTGGCTTATGTAATTGGCAAAAATGTATTGTCATGAATTCAATGGCCTTGAATTTTGTAGAAACTTCTCACAAACACACTCCTTTAAAGCCGAGCCAATAGGACAGGGGATGTAACCTGCCTCAGATGCCTTCCGATTGAATATGTATATCAGGCCTTATAGTGACAACTGAAAATCATTAAGCAGTTCCCAAATACATATTTAAATCTGCAGAACTGAAACGGTGATGCTTGTTTATGAGACTGAGGAATCAAATATACCCCTCTCATTCCCCAGGGAGCAATATATATTTTGCAGCTTCTCTGGCTGTGAAAGGTTTGCTCCCTCAGGTCTTGCACAAATGAATGTACTGTCACATTGCTTATGATTCATATGTCTGGCTTCTGTGACCGATCCATTTACTGATGTCATTTTGTGTTTACTGCTAATAATCAAAGTAACTTTGCCTTCACTGTCACGCAGGTTTCAGCGTACTGTAGCTGTTTTCTCTAAAATCCTTTTGGGTTTGTGTTAGTTCTTAGTACCAGAGAAGGTGGCATACTGTATTTAACGTAGTTCATACCCTCAGTGGAATGTTTTTAATCAAAAAAGGGAAAAAAAATGGATGCCTTTCTTTGGAAAGACTATTTTTGTTTTGTTTTTCAGAATTATACATGCATAGACACCTTTTTTTTCTACTCTTAATTTTATACCTGTTTTGTAACCAAATAAATTTGATTGACAAAGTGATTGCAGTAGTGTATGTACTGTACATATCGCCTACACATACATTTTTGTGGAGGTCAGTTCTAAAGACATTATGTTGTGGAAAAAAAAGTCTTCTCTGTCTTGCAAAATAATGCTTAGAGTTCCAGAAGTCAAAATTTATTGCAACTTTATTGCAAGAAGACAACAAAGGCGAGATGCCTGCACAACATCTGAGTCTTTCTCTGTCCAGACTACCATCTTTGTACATTTTTGTTGTTGGTCACTGACCAGTAAGCGTACAGACCATTCTTACATCATACATCATTCCCAGCACTTTCCACAATTGTTTATTATTTTTCAGAACACTTGCTTTCATTGCAGAAAACCACCTGATAGTCTGTTTTTCAAAAGATACGTTTTCTCATCTACCCCTTTCCAGGTGACCGAGGTTGCAGAGGATTACACATTTTATGATTTTAATAAGTTTTACACACATTATCTATCCAAACCTATGGCATCTCCCTTCTCCAGTATTTCTGTGTATTCTCCATTCGTAAGCTCAGTCAGTTTTGCCTGGAGGCCTTCAGATGCACCCACCCCACATGCGAGGAAAACTAACCTTCACAAACATGCAAAATAACTTGTTTTCTATATGATAAATTATTTAATCAGTCATAGTATACAAATGTTTCCCTTTTAGGAACCTACAGTAGGCAGCTGGCGTCGGAGGTGTGTTGCTGACGTCAATTACAAACCACACAACCAATCAGCGAAGTCCTACAAGTTCTGAGGGCTCGTGATTGGTCTGCTTTACATCGACGAATCACGACTCTCGTAACTTGTAGCGCTGCGCTGATTGGTTGAATGACTGGTCAGTCCAGCAGCTGGCAGAGGCGCAAGTAGTGTTGACAACCCCGCCCTGGATCTCTTCTCTGTTTATCTATTTCCCAAAGGATTTTTATTTGGAAAGAATAAAGCGAATTTGGAGGAAAGGAAAGACATGTCTTAATGTATTTCATACGTAAGTGCACTTCCTTGTTTAAGCTTGACGTAAAGCTGTTAGCCACTTTGCGTTAAATGTCAGTATTTACACACCGAGATAAGCGAACAAAACGTATTATTACATCGGTAGTTTTCTCGTTTTGTTCTACTATTTTATGAACATTAGAAGAACACATATGTACTCTATTTTAAAGAAAATAGAAGACGCGAAAGCCCAGCCTTGCCGTTATTGGCCTGCCCCGCGCGCGCACGCGCAACATGTCGTGTGCACGCGACCTCCTGAACCCGCAATAACATTCTGCATAAAAATTCGTTTGTGTTTTACAGGTAACGTTAGTTAGAAGCACACTGTCACTCTTAACTAGCTGTTTTCTCGTATTCTTGTCTGCGTACTCGCCTTTCCCTTCACTCTGCTTTAGGTGTTACCAGTCGTGACATTGGAAACTTCGAGGACGAGGTTTAGTAGTGAATGATAAAAAGTTTAATAGCTGCATATAAAATAGCATAAGTTGTTTTGTTTGTGGGGGTAGAACTGTTTAATATAAACTCAGAAACAAAAAAAAATCTGAATTGGCAGATGTAAACTAAGTTATGAGGAAAAAGATTGAGATATAAATTCGCAATTATCTTTAATTAATTTATGTATTTATTAATCAGTGGCATCTTATCATCTTATCTAATCTTAGCTTTGCCGAATAATATTATGAACTATGATTTGTGAAGAAACATACTGTTGGCATGACAAATTCAAAGCAAAAAAAAAGGCCTAACTTGCAATAAGAAGGTTGTGTTTTGCTTTGCAGCTCTCTGATCCACGTGCCAGTCAGAAGCGTGCTGGAAGAATGCAGCCTATAACCAGAAGAGATGCCGGAGTCTGGCATCAAACGAGGAGCCTGCTCTACAAAAACCTGCTGATCAAATGGAGGACCAAACAACAGAGTCTCCAGGTGCCTTTCATCTGCCACTCGTATGCTTTCTTCTCCGCTCCAAATCTGTTGCACTATTAAAGCTTTTGCACGTCTCTTGCCACGGTATTGAGCTCCCTCTGAAGTCTTCACCAGAAATGACTGAAATGTCCATTTCAACCCAGGGTTTTTGTGTGCCCTAAAAAGTGTTAACTTGTATTTCTACCAATCAAGGTCTTAAATCATAGCAGGAAGTCTTAAATGTGTAAAGTCATGGCAGTAAATGTTGCACGCATTGTAAAAATGAATATCTGCCTCAGTATTTCTTCCTTGTTTTCCAATACGAAAATATCTAAACATCCTTAAATCAAGATGCATTTACTCGAGATGTAAAATTAAGATATGAAGTCTCATTTTCTTGAAAATGTTAAGAAGAAATTGCTTGAAAAAAAAAAATGGCCTTGCTATTACACATTAACAGTGGTTAAACTGTTAATCAGAATTATTTTGCTCAATGAATATAAGTGATTAATAATCAAGCTAATTATTTTTTTTTTTTTTTTTTTTTTTTTACATTTTAATCAGAATTATTGCACATAAGCACAAATCAAAAGAATGTCAACTTGTGTGGTTTGCTCGGGGATCTAGACTGGCAGATATCACAGGCAGTTATGCTTAATAGAGAGAAGAAGAAATCATAATCACAAATAAAATACAATTTATCATGCAGCACTGTTGTTTCTTAATATTTATTTACGCCCATCCACTCTGTTTTACTGCCCAGCAGGATGTTTATTCTCTGCTTTAAATCAGAAAGAGAAAAAAAAATAAAAAAATTAGTAAATGTAATAGTGAATTTATTTATTTATTTATTTATTTTTTTCTATTTTATTAAATTTTCACTTTCAGTGCCACATGATTCTACAGAAATTATTCTAATAACTGATTTGGAGGCCAAGAAACATTTCTGATTATCTATGCTGAAATTAATTGTGCTGCTTAGTATTTTAGTTTTACTGCCCAGCAGGATGTTTATTCTCTGCTTTAAATCAGAAAGAGAAAATTTTTTATGGATATTTGCCTTTTTTTTTTGGATGGGTGTTCCACTAGTTCACGTCAGCACCTACCATCAACACTTAAGTACTTTTAAACTGACTTTGTAAAGTTAAAATTGTTATGATCCATTATGGAAAGCAGTTGTAAATGGAACAAAATGAATTGTATTATGAAATAGTCATGGTTGGGATTTTTTTGTTTGTTTTATTTTTTTTGTGGTGGTGGTGATGAGGAAGGTTGTTTTGTTGTTTATTTTTTATATTATTGAAATTTTGGAAGATTATTATTATTATTTTAGGACAGTATATTTTACACAACATTTCTTTGTCAAATGTAATTGTTGCTCTTCTTTCTTCGCAGGAGTTGATCTTGCCATTGCTGCTCCTGGGCCTCCTCATCCTCGTTAGCACCATCAACCCTCATGTCTCATACGGCAGTATCAGCAACAAGGAGCTGGAGTATGAACGGAACCTGTCACTCAAAGCTCTCGGCTACACCCCCATCAACAATGTCACCAATCACATCATGGAAGAGGTGGCACGGGAACTGTGTACGTCAGATTTATTGTTGTATTTCTTGAATTTTCTTTTTTTAAAGTTTACATTTTACCAAATGTAGCTTTTTATGTTGACAAAAATAAAATCTGTAACGTTTATGCATAATTTAAATTTTTCTGTTTCTAATTTAAAGCAAACAGTTAAATAGTTTTGCATGGTGTATTATTTTATGTTAGTGAATGTTTTGCTAATTAATGGTGTGGTAGTGTTGACTGATGGTTTTTAAAGAGTACTCGCTGTGTGCGTTTCTTTTCATTTGTTTGTGGGTGTTGAATCCGCAGCCATGAATGAGCAATTAGAGATGTTCTCCACTGAGGAACAACTGGACAATGCCAGTCTCTATGATCCTGATGGCTTTGTAGGAGTGGTCTTCTTGGATTCGATGGAGTACCTTCTGCGATTCCCGTTTGGCCAAGTCCCTCTGCCTATCGACTTCACCGAATCAATAAGTGAGAATCACTCAGTGCTGAAGTCATAAAGCCACAGCAGCTGTGGCACCTGATTTAGCTTCTTCTTTGGTTAATTGGCGACCTCCTTTTTAATGCAAATGACATTCACTTTGTAACCATGTGATCTGTAATGAAAGGAGCTGGTATGACGGGTGTGTATTTTCTTTTTTTTATCCACAGCAAGCTGTTACACAAACTATGTCAACTGCCATGCCACCAACTACTGGTACTCTGGATTCATACGGCTGCAGTCTCTCATTGATGCTGCCATTATACAGGTTTGAAATGGCATGGATTAATAATTTATTGGTATTGAAGCATTATAGCTATTAAAATGGAGTGCATATGCCTGCGGAAGTTTGGGATGGACATATATTAACTGATAAAAGCTGAAATGTTCTAAAAGATGCCATAACTCTAGTCTTCACATGATCCTTTAGAAATCATTCTGATATGCTGATTTTCTGCTCAAGAAAGATTTTTTTTATTATTGCTGTTGAAAAATGATCAATCTTGAAAACAGTTGTGATGAAACCATCATGCAGTTTTTTTAGGATTCTTTAATGAAGAGAGGGCTCAAAAGTTCAAAACCTTTATTTCAAATGGAAATCTTTTGTAGTATCAGATTTCTACAGTGTTTTTATGGTAATAGGATGTTGCTGAGTGGTATGATTTTTTTTGCTTCCGTAATTACGTCTTCATTCTTTTGCAGATGAAGACCAAACGTCCCGTGTGGAACGAACTAAAAGTGCGTGCAGTGATGATGGGACATCCGGGTACAGTGGAGGTCCAGAGGTCCCATTATGCCCTGATCTCCATATACCTAGTGCTGGCGTTTACACCCTTTGTCTCTTTCCTCATTGTCAACGTGGTCACTGAAAAAGAGCAGCGGCTGAAAGACACAATGGGCATGATGGGATTGTATGACTCTGCCTTTTGGTAAGTGTATCCACTGCAGGAATTATGACATTATAATTCATAGCCAATTTAGAACATGTATAAATGGTCAGTCTGTAAACTTTTCTTCCGATTTCTTTAGGCTTTCATGGGGCCTCCTCTATGCTGCATTAGTGACGACCATGTCCATTCTCATGGCTGTTATAGCAACCTGTACACCCCTGTTCTCCAAAAGCAACTTTTTTGTCATCTTCCTCCTCATTTTCCTCTATGGAATATCTTCTGTAAGTCCTAGCAACCCTCCAATCACATCCTGAACAATAGCGACTCGAAGCTTTAGAGTGCGCAAAGCCATTTAAATGGCCATCACTCGTTTGGCCTAAGGTCTCGATTTCTGGCTGCACTGAGAGTAGTCATGAGAGTAGAGTGACAGGCTAATCTGGGATCATACTGAATGTGTTATTAGTTTTCATTTTCGTTTTCCAAGGCTAAATTGCTTTCTGCTGCGTTGGATTTCTTTTGCGTCAGTGGGGTATGACAGTACTGGTGAAATATCTGACAGAATTTCTTCAAGAAAGCATTAGCCATGAAGTTTTGTCAGCATTACAGTGTATTTTCTTCAAGAAATGAAACAACATTTGCGAGTTATTTCCATAATGTGACATTTCTAAATGGAACAGGATATATAACGTGAACAAAATACTGGACAGGTTTTGTTTTTTTACATTGGGAATTGATTGTATTGTGAAAAGTGGTGTCAAATGTGACATTAAGACTTAAAAATGTAAGGGTCTGTTGTTTTTTAACATGAGATGATGAATTGAACACAATAAGATCAGTGTGTTACATTTTAGTTTGCTGACCTCACACCTTTCTTCAAATATCCCACAGATTTTCTTCTCCTTCATGTTGATCCCTTTGTTTAAGAAGCCCAAGTTTGCAAGTACAGTGGGCTCCATGCTGACTTTTGTGTTTGCGTGTCTATCTCTTTTCACTGTGCTGATGAGAGATTTCGCCCCGTCAGCCGTGTGGCTCCTCTGCCTTCTGTCTCCCAGTGCTTTCTCTATCGGCATCGCCCAGGTAACACACTTTTCCACAAACGCGCTCCATGGTGTCCATGGCTTAATGACGGTCACCTTGGTTGTGGGACCGTTAGCCAAGAAATGCATATGAGAATAGTGATGATTTGAATAACAAATCAGTAGTACTCTAGCCTAGAACATTTTAACACAAAGTAGTTTATGTACACTTTTGTTGGGGTGTTCTTTTTTTTTTAAGGTAATATTTTTATTTAGCAAGGATGCATTAAAATGATCATAAGTGACGGTAACAATATTTGTAATATTACAAAAGATTTCTATTTCAAATATATGCTGTTGTTTAGAACTATTTTATTTATCAAATTATTTTGAAAACAGAAAATGCATCACAGTTATGCAAAATAAAATACTAAGCAGCACAATTAATTTCAGCATAGATAATCAGAAATGTTTCTTGGCCTCCAAATCAGTATATTAGAATAATTTCTGTAGAATCATGTGGCACTGAAAGTGAAAATTTAATAAAATAGAAAAAAATAAATAAATAAATAAATAAATTCACTATTACATTTACTGGATTTTTTAAATCAAATTAATGAAGGCTTGGTAAGCACAAGAGACTTCTTATAATAAAATCAATAACATTAAAAACATTTTATAAAAAAATGTATACTACCATTCAAAAGTTTGGGGTCAGAATGTAGTTAGTTATGGTTAACAATAAAAAAGTTCAAAATCCCATACATGAAATAGTGTATATTCTGGCACTGTTTATGTGTGTATGTGTAGGTGGTGTATCTGGAAGCTCAGGGGGACGGCGCAGTGTTTTCCTCTCTTGGCAGTGGTCCTCACGCCCTCTATGTTCCTATGGTCATGCTGTTTTTGGACTGCATTCTCTATCTGCTTTTAGCCATTTACCTGGACCAAGTGCTACCAGGTGACTACTAGAGCCAAGGGATTTTGCATAACTAGTTATTAACCACAGAAATTCTCTTTGTGTTTTAGTACAGATCCAGTTCTTAATTGTGTTTATATTCAGGTGTCATATACAGATTTATACCAATGCAAATTAACTTGATCAGCCTGGAAACAAGACTGAGTTTGTTCACTGTCCATTTAATGTGACTTCAGAATGATTTTGATACTTGAGATTTACTTTATATATATATATATATATATATATATATATATATAAGATTTTCTTATATATATATATATATATATATATATTTAAATTGCAGCATTTAAATTGCAGCAGTTTGTTCTCTTTAAAGGATTAAAATCATTTAAAGATGCCATAAAAATCATTATGTGGCTGCTCTAAAGAATACACACAAACATCTGTCTTAGTTATAACTTAACTGGGATGGAGGCGTTTGTGACCTTCTCACATAAATGTCTATTTCTTCCTTCAGGCGAGTTTGGCACAAGGCGCTCAGTGCTATACTTCCTACAGCCATCCTATTGGTCTAAGCGCTATGTGAAGGTGAGCTCTGTGTATGAGGGCGAGGTCAACGGAACCCCAGTGAATGATGAATCGGTGGAGGCGGTTTCTCCTGAGTTTAGAGGCAAAGAGGTTATCAGGTGCAGACTTGAAACACAAATTGACCAGTGGTCCACAATTTGTATGTCTGTCTATCGATTTGTCTAACTATCTGTCTGTCTATCTTTAGATCTATCTTTATTTTATTTTATTTTTTGTACCTCCATATTCAGAACAGTAAAGCGATTTAGAGAGCAGTTCTGAAAAAGAAGCAATGTTTTTAGACCTGATGTATGTTTAAATCCTTCAAAGCCTGGATAGAATTGGGCTTGAAGAGAGCTGGCACCCAGCCAGAGCAACCCATTTAATATCCATTTCTGTGTTTTATTTTTTTACTCCTGTTAGGATCTGCAATATTCGTAAAATCTACAGAGAGGAAGACACCAAAGTGGAGGCTTTGAGAGGTGAGGCTTCCCACCTGTGTCCAAATTGTTATACTTCCTTGTTTTTGATACACAAATGATGTATGCATCCTCTTGCTCAGCATTTATGGATTTGAGGACTAAATTACTTTTTGTATACTATAAATAAAATGCTTAAAGTCAGCACAAAATGGTATTTGCAACACTTTAGTACCTCCATAGTACTAAACAGTCCCAGAGTGCACATGATCTTGGCCTTAAAAATGAAGTTTATGACCAGACTTCTGGCTCTGATGTGTATGTGAATGTTTTGTCTTCTGTACATTTGTGATCTATAGGTTTGACTTTTGACATCTATGAGGGTCAGATCACTGCCCTGCTGGGTCACAGTGGAGCAGGAAAATCCACCCTCATGAACATCCTATGTGGCATCTGCCCCCCTACAGAAGGTCAGACATGTGATGCATAGATGCTAATTTTGAAAATTGAAGTTGTACTGTTGCTATACTAACGATTCTATTATTCTGTGTTTTACGCATAGGCACAGCAACCATCTATGGCTCTCCTGTGGCAGAGATAGCAGAGAGGGCTGAGATGAAACAGCTGGTTGGTATATGCCCCCAGTTGAACATCATCTTTGATTTGCTCACTGTTGAGGAACACCTGAGAATCTTTGCTGCCATCAAAGGGATCCTGCCCTGTGATATTGATGGTGAGGTAGGAACTCCCAGTGGATCTAGAGATCACATCCTTCTGACCGCATGTTGACTCGTTGTGTGGGAAATTCAAAAAGAGTTTCCCATACAATGCATCAAAAAAGCTGATTTGACATCAGCTCCACACTGCGTTTAATTACGTTCATTATACAATGCAACAGTGACCTCACACTTAAGTGGTCTTGGCTTCAAATGGATTTTTTGTTTAATTCCTTTTATCCATAGATACACTACCAATCAAAAATTTGGGAACGGAATTTTATTTGTATTTTTTTTTTTTTTTTGGTGTTTGTGAAATGAGTCTCTTATGTTCACCAAGGCTGCATTTATTTGATTAAAAATAAATAATATAAAAATATATAGTTAAATAAAAAAAAAAAAAACAATTTAAAATAGCTGTTTTCTATTTTAATATATTTTAAAATGTAATTGATGGCAACACTGAATGTTCACTTCAGTGTGACATGATCATGCAAAAATTATTTCTGAAAACAATAAAAAAATGATATATATATATAATATACATACATGAAGAAAAAAAACTGTAACACATTAGAATAATGGTCCATTAGTTAATGTTTGTTAACTACTTCAGTTAACATGATCTAAGCAAGAACAATCCTTCTACAGCATTTATTAATCTTTGTTGATGTTAATTTCAGCATTTACTAATGCATTATTTAAATCAAAAGTTGTGCTTGTTAGCATTAGTTAATGCACTGTGAATTAGCATGAACTAACAATGAATAACTGTATTTTCATTTACTAACATTAACAAAGATGAATAAATACAGTAATAAATGTATTGTTCATTGTTTGTTCATGTTAATTAATTAACTAACATTAACTAATGGACCATTATTCTAAAGTGTTACCAAAAAAACATAATTTGCTTAAAATAGAAGTCTTGTGTAACAATGTAAAAATCCTTCCAGTCACTTTTGATCAATTTAATTTGTCCTGGCTGAATAAAAATGTACCGACCCAAGAATTTGAAATGGTAGTATTTAAAAAAATCTTCAATAAAGCTAGAAACATCCAGTAACTTCATGCTTTTTTGTTAGAATTTCTATTTCTAAAATATCTCTCATTTTAAGTGAGAAAAGTTCTAAAGGATCTGGATTTGGAAAAGATTATGGACGCCCAGGCGAAAAACTTGAGTGGAGGCCAGAAAAGGAAGCTCTCTGTGGGCATAGCGATTCTCGGAGACCCAAAGGTAAATGTCTGATGGCTTATACCTTTGACTTCTTGATTCATTTGCTTATTTATCCCCCTCCCTCGATGTCCTTTTGCTTATGAATCAGATCCTTCTTCTGGATGAGCCAACGGCTGGTATGGACCCAGTGTCTCGACGCCAGGTCTGGTCCTTACTGAAGAGCCATAGAGCAGGCAGAGTTACTGTATTCAGCACTCATTACATGGATGAGGCAGATATACTTGCAGGTACTTTGAACATATTTCACTTTTCTTCCATCAGTCATTTATGCCACACACCTCTGACTGCATTTTCTGTCACACAGATCGTAAAGCTGTCATCTCTCAAGGACAGCTGAAATGTGTTGGTTCCTCTTTGTACCTGAAGAACAAGTATGGGGTCGGCTACCAACTTAGGTAAGTCTTAAAATAAGTGCCAAAAGTTAAATATTTATGACATTCTATGTGTATGTATGTATTTTTTTTCTTCCTGTCACCCATTGCTGCTGCTACATTAACACGTCATTCTAAACCTCTTCTAGAATGTCTGTAACTGAAGGCTGTGAAGTGGACAACACCACATCACTGGTCAAGCAGCATGTTCCCAAGGCTCAGTTGTCAAGGCAGCAAGAGGCTGAGCTTACATTCACATTGCCTTTCGAGAGCATAGACACTTTCCCAGGTCTCGCTTCTGTTTGCCCTCATGTCACCATCTGCTATGTGCCACACTGCCATATGGCCTGCGGAGCAACAGATTGCTTCATGCTTTCACCAGGACTGTGGTGTTTTATTTTTATTTATGTAGATTTATTGTCGGTAGCCTTTTTATATGAAGTCTATGGTTACTTCATGCTCACAGTTCAATTTATTCACTTTCATATCATTCCAAACCTGTATGACTTGCATCTAGGTTTGTATTGACATGAGGGTTAGTAAATGTTGAGAAGTGCAAAGAAGTGCTTTTGGTGTGTGTGGTTCGTTTTCTTGTTTCTTGCATCCTATAATATTAACAATTTCTATGCTAACTAAACTCTTCTCGGCTCTCACTCATGTTGCACTCCAGGGCTGTTCGCGGAGCTGGACTGTCGACCTGACCTGGGAATCATTAACTATGGTGTCTCCATGACAACATTAGAGGATGTCTTCTTGCGCTTGGAGGCAGAGGCAGAAGTGGATCAGTCTGGTAAGATAATCACCTATCTAAACCGTTTCAAAGCATCTCTGTTCAGATGAAACACTTCAACACTTGACATGAACTACATGAAACTAATCAGTATTACAATGAACCACCACAGTGATCAAGAGGTATAACGCCTACTC
Source organism: Cyprinus carpio (assembly GCF_018340385.1). Lineage (NCBI taxonomy): Eukaryota > Metazoa > Chordata > Actinopteri > Cypriniformes > Cyprinidae > Cyprinus > Cyprinus carpio. The sequence continues at coordinate 20,792,867 of NC_056608.1, forward strand.
TATTTGTGTGGGTTCTGTCTTTGGTAGATTACAGTGTGTTTAACCAAGAAAAGGAGGAAGACGAGGGAGACGCGTCCTCTATGGATGACACAGACCAGCGGCTGCTGATGTTTTCAGACAGCAGGCAGGATGCAGTAACTGGTCGAGCCCTTTGGAGGCAGCAGTTTAGCACCGTGGCCTGGCTGCACATGGTCAACCTAAAGAGAGAGAGAAAATCTATCATAAACAAGTGAGCACATGCTAGCAAGTACTACTTGATCATGTTTGCCTTTCATTAAAAAAATACAAAATCTTGCAGACCCAAAATTGTATATATATATAGATATGACCCAAAATTGATAGATATATATTTTTTTTTTGTAGATATTTTTTTGTTTTTTGGTTTGTTGGTATATGGATAGGTAGTACTAGAACAGGTCGAGGTGATGGATGCATGATCCATTTAATTATTCTAATTATCCATATGATTCATTTGTTATACAAAGCTGCAAGTCATCCTTTTGTCTCCTTTCTTTTACCCAGTTTGACGCTGTTTCTAGTGTTCTTAATTGTAATGCTTATGCTGTTCGTGGCCTGGGGAAACTTTCATAGTCTTTCTCCTAAAAGACTGTTATCACCTATATACCTGCTGCACCGCAACGAGGCTCCTCGCAAGTACACCACCAGTCTGCTTGTGCAGAACTCCACCGGTCTGTGACAGTACTTGTGTGTATTATACTGACAATTGTTGTCAATTCACATTAGCCAGTTTGGTTAATTGACATCTGTATTCTGTGGTAGACTCTGACCTGTCAGGGTTCATCCACAATCTGGAGTCTCAGGATATTAAAGTGGAAATGATGGAAGAACTGGACTACATATCTGCTGCACCTGTCAGCGCCGCCATCAACGTGACAGGATCCAGTGAGGTGAGAAAGAGAATTGCATGTTTTCATACCAACTGGTTAACTGGTTTACGTCTCTACGCTTTTACACTCCACAGTTTGAATTTTAGGAATTCATTTCTCAACATTGCTCTGAAATGATTGTTTCTATGTTGAAAATTAATTAAAACACTGGCTGGTCTTAAAAATATTTATTTACCCCTCCTGTCCTTTCTTCTTGTTTCTCAATACCAGAATTTTACCTACATTTTAGCATTTAACAGTACCACTATCCACTCTTTGCCTATGGCTGTCAATGTGCTCAGTAACGCCCTCCTGAGGGGCTTTAATGGCACTGGACACATTAAAACATGGACTAAACCCTTCTACTATGTAAGTGTAGTGCATTAGAACACTGCTATTGTTGTTTCTTGTGAGCGTCTACAGCTATATTCTGTCTGCATTTTAGCAAATCCCAGGTAAAGTGTCCCATGCACTGGTTTACATTGAGGGTGTGATTCTTGGGATACTGGCCGCTGGGATGCCAGCCTATTTTGCAATGGACCACACAAGAGACAAAGAGGTATATATGTGGATTGTTACTTCATATAATGATAGTTTAAATTTAAAATTTGTATAATTATTATTAAAAAAAAAAAACTTATTTTAACTTCATTATTTTTATCTGGCAAGTATGCATTAAATTGATCAAAACTGACAAATGTGTTTTACATTGCAAAACATTCTTTTTATAAATAAATGCAGTTCTTTTGAACTTTTCTGATAAAAGCAAATCCTCATATTAGAATGATTTCTGAAGGTTCATGTGAAACTATAGACTTTTAATGATGCTGAAAGTTCAGCATTGCATCACAGGAATAAATGTTTTTGTTTTTTGTTTTTAAATGCAGTTATTTGTAATAATATTTCACGCTACTTTATTTTCGATCAAATAAATGTAGCCTTGATAGAGACTCTTCTAAAACATTAAAACATCTTACCGACCCCTATCCGTAGGGGTCCCCTTAAATAGATTTTATCAGAATGTCTCTACAACAATATGTCAGTGATGTTTTAAGAATGTTTTTACATTGAATGCAACCTCTCTATCTTCACTGTTTTATTTGTTTTTTTATCAGTTGAAGTGTCGCTCGATCCTGAGGATCTCTGGTCTTGTTCCTTCAGCGTACTGGTGCGGTCAGGCAGCTATTGATGTCCCTTTCTATTATCTTATCTTAATCTGTATGACCAGCACCCTGTTTGCCTTCCATTCTACAAACCTGCTAACCTTCTATAATACCTTGTCTGTGGTAAGAAAACGCTTCACCCAGCTTCCACTAGACTTTATGAAAATAGAAGTTATTTAAGCATAAAGAGCAGAGCAGATGTTAGCATTAGCATATGACAGGGGGGGCGAACTTTGGGTCCTGGAGAGCCGCAGTCCTGCAGAGTTCAAACTCACCTCCCTGTAGCTTCCTAGAAACCCTCCAGGCCTTGATTAGCTTGTTCAGGTGTGTTTGATTCAAGGTTATTATAGTTTTGCATTTTTTTATTAGTTTTTATTTTTATTTAGTTTTGTTTTCAAATTCAGTTTAGTTTTAATTAGTTTTTAAAGTGGGTTTGCTAGTTTAGTTTAGTTTTTTGAAAATGCTTAGTTTTAGTTTAGTTTTTATTAGTTTTAGTGTTAGTTTTAGTCTTTTTTTGTAATTTGGGTTATTTATCAGGGCAAGATTCAAAAAGGTAGGAAAAGTATCTTGTAATAATAACTCAACAAAAACATCATACAATTTTAGAAAATATTAATTCATTAAAAAAAATAAAAGGGGGCACATAAAGTGTACATATGAGCACAAATATGTAAACAGTCTCAACACTCCGCAGTAAGTGCAAAATGTGTAAGTGACGTGTGCCAGTAAAAAACCTAAAGAGCCAACAGACTAAAGACGACATACACGAAGCGCATGTATTCAACCCATTTTTGAGCCACAACAAGACTTTTGTCAGATTGTCAGGGAGCTCAATCTGAGAAAAGAACATCAAAAATAACAAATAAAAAGAATGATCCATATTTTCACACCCTATACTATAATAGCCTACTCATCTGGATTGAAGCAGTAAACATTTAGTGTAAGAGTAAACAAATGACATAACATTATTTAAATTTGAATCACAGCTTATATAGTGTATCGACAACCCAAGTGCATTTTACCTCAAACTTGCGACTAGTTAACTTTCTAAAGTAGCAATCGCTTCTTGGGTTGACATTCACACACTGACAAAATTATATTCAGAATTAAAAATATTTTTATACCACTTTTTAATGTGTGATTGTGTAAAGGTGTTCACGAGATACCAACTTTTCGCGAACGTGCTTTCAACGTCGAACACTCATTCTCATGGAGACGTGGTGTGCACGGAGGGGAGGGGCTGTGTGTGTGTGTGTGTGTGTGTGTGTGTGTGTGTGTGTGTGTGTGTGAGAGAGAGAGAGAGAGAGAGAGAGAAACGCGTGAGTGAGAGACGCAGGGAAAGGAAATGTAGCTGAACGTTATTTGCTCTATGAAGGACATTGACAAAGACGAAAACTAAGGACATTTAATCTATAATTTTATTTTATTCTAGTTAGTTTTGACAAACACACATTACAGTTTTGGTTAGTTATCGTTATTTTTTTTTTTAAATGCCTCATTTTTTTTTTTTTTTCAGTTAATGACAATGTTTTTTCCTGCCTAGTTTTCGTTTTTTCGTTCGTTTTCATTAACGATTATAACCTTGGTTTGATTAGGGTTGAAGCAGAACTCTGCAGGGCTGCGGCTCTCCAGGACTGATGTTTGCCATCCCCGGCATATGACAACTCTGCTACTATCTTTACTCTATTTTCAGGCTCTGTGTCTGATTGGCTTCGCTCCAGCCATGGTTCTCTTCACATACTGCATATCTTTCATGTTCGTCAAGGTCCAGAGCAATAGGGACTTCTTCTCAGGGGTCTCCATGATGGTGAGTCTTCAAGAAACTTTCCCACAACCTTCAAACAATCTTAATAATAACAATAAACCTGTTCCTGTGGAAAAACCTGGAAATATCATTTAAAACCAGAACGGAAATTAATTAACTTAAAAATAAAAAAAAATCATGAAAAGGTCTATAATGAAATAATATTTCATATTGTGAATTAATTTATATTTGAAATTATCTTTCAAATACAAATGTGTCTGTAGGAAGGAATTAAAGCAATTTTTTTTTCTTTTTTTCTTTTTTCTTCCGTAGTTGTGTGTGGTTTCTGCATCCATAGTCCCGGTGGCTCTTGTGAATAAGTATTCTTTTGTGGCTCATCTCCTACACATTGCACTGTGTTTCTTCAGTCCACTCTACCCTCTCATGGGCTGCCTTAACTGCATTACCATGGTAATACTTTACTTACAGGACTCATACTCGATGTCTGAGGTTATAAATGAAATGTCCATATTGTTATTGAACCTAATACAAGTATTTTTATTCTAGGCCACCTTCCTTCAGTCTCCTCATGATGATGATTTCCTGTGGAAGAATCTCTTCATCTCTGTTGTGTCTGTAAGTTGCTGTAAATATCATTTTATTGTCTCAAAGTGTGTTATAATGTCTTTTACACTGAATCTTTGTTGTGTCGTCCATAGCCATATATCCAGTGTATTCTGCTGCTCTTCACCCTGAGATGGCTTGAGATTAGATATGGAGGGAAGACCATGAAAAATGATCAGCTCTGCAGGTCTGTCTGCATAAAACTAAATACCAGACTACATTTTTGCATAAAGTGTCTGATCAGGAATAAAATGACACAACTTGTATAAAGAATGGAAGTGAATTGGGTACAACAGTCAAAAAATGGCATTTATTATCTTATATGCAGAATATTTATTATTGACATATTTATACAATGAGGAATATTAAACCATTTTACTAATTTGTTTTATAATTAATTAATCAGTTTTTTTATCAGCAAATAAGCAAGTATATTCTCTTTGTTCTCCAGGATTTCCTCCCAAGCGAAGAGCAAAGCTCAGCGAAAGCCAGAGGAGAACACGAGTGAGGATGAGGATGAGGATGTTCAGGTGGAGAAAGCTCGAGTGAAGGAGGCATTGACTTGTCAGAGCTGTGAGGAGGTACAGCCCCACTTTTCTGTAGTCTTAAGAGACTCAAATCACTATTGTCCGATAACTCATTAAAAATAGAAAAATCTAACTTTTACAGAAACCGTTGGTAGTGGTGAGTAACCTCAGCAAACAGTACAAAGGCAAGAGGGAGGGATTTTCGCTCAGCAAAAGAAAGAAAGTGGCCACTAAGAACGTCTCATTTTGTGTTCGCAAAGGTAGAGTCTGCCTCTGATTTGATGTACTGTAAGTAATGATTTTAAAGAGAGCAAGCAGTTAATGACCAAAGGTCTGTTCTCAGGTGAGGTTTTGGGTCTGCTGGGACCAAATGGAGCAGGAAAGAGCACTATCATGCACATGTTGTCTGGAGTCACTGAACCCACTGCTGGACAGGTTTGTGTTCTCTTATGAGTTCTTTTGATCATATGAGATGTCTTCAGTGTGTTATGACTAAAGTTTGATATTTATTTTTAGATTCTAATGGGAGATTACGGAACAGACTTCCAACAAGTGGAAAACCCCTTGGAACATGTAGGGTACTGTCCTCAGGTGAACCCTCTGTGGCCTAGAATCACTCTACAGGAGCACCTGGAGATCTATGCTGCTATAAAGGGGCTACGGCAGCATGATATCCCAAATATCATTAAGCGGTACCATATTTATTTATTTTTTTTTTTTTTTCACATTTACACTATTATTCAAAGTTTGGGGTCAGTAAGATTTTTTTTTTATCTCACTTTCACCAAGGCTCCAATTGTTTGAGGAAAAATAAAATATTATTATTATTTATTATTTTATTACATTTTTTTTAATGTGACTCTTTATCCACCACATTATACAGTGTGACCACCACAGTGCAAGGCTTAAGTATTGTGTCTTTACAGTGTTGTGAATGCTCTAGAGCTGAAGGATCATCTTAACAAACAGGCTAAAATCTTGTCTGTTGGGCTGAAGAGGAAGGCAAGTAAAAAAAAAAGAATTCATTATCATGAAAAACCAGACTTTGTATTTTAGGCTTATTTTTTAATCTTTTTCATACTAGCTGTGCTTTGCACTAAGCATGCTGGGAAATCCTCAGATAGTTCTGCTGGATGAACCATCTACAGGAATGGATCCCAAATCAAAACAACGCATGTGGTAAAATTTACTACACTGATGTTACTTGATATAATCGAACCGTGAACATATAAAACAGGTCTGCAAAAGTGAACATTTCTGTTGTTCACTCCAATAGGAGGGCGATCCGAGCTGCCTTTAAGAACAAACAGCGAGGAGCCCTATTTACCACCCACTACATGGAAGAGGCCGAGGCTGTGTGTGACCGTGTGGCCATCATGGTTTCTGGCCAGCTGAGGTGAGGCTTGAGATGGATATAAAACTCAATTAAAAATGGCATGGATTAACGTGAACATGAAGAGAATTTCTGAGCAAGCAAGTAAAATGTTCTTATGTTGCCTCCTGCAGGTGTATTGGCTCTATTCAGCACCTGAAGGGGAAGTTTGGGAGAGGCTACAGCCTAGAGATTAATCTCAGGGAGGAGCTCACAGGTCTCCAGGAGGTAGCGCTGTTGCACAAAGAGATACTGAAGATATTTCCCCACGCTGCTCGTCAGGACAGGTAATGAGTGTCTGTATTGGTTTAGAAATTTAATGGGAGAATAAAAGATGTCAGATTAAATCATGATTGAAGAATAAAACTGCCAGTGTCTGGCATAAAAGTAAAATGTAAAACCTCTATGAGTTAGAAATGTTAATTCTGTGTGTATGTCTTGGATCTTTGCAGTTTTGCCACACTGATGGTGTACAAAATTCCAATGGAAGATGTGAAGTCGCTAGCCAAGTCCTTTGCTCAGTTAGAAAGTGGTAAGAAATGGACACATAACAACTACACAGTTTTTGTGAAGAATAAATTTTTTGACCATTCTCCTAATTTCTTCACAGCTAAACAGAATTTTAACTTTGAAGAGTACAACTTCTCCCAGTCAACGCTTGAACAAGTATGTTACAATGTATTTATGTATTTAAATGAAAAGAATTGTGAATTAATTTATTATGTATTAATTTTAAATATAAAAAATATGATATTAATTATCAATTTTTTTTAATGACATTTAGACTTAAAAATTGCCAGTGGAGTAATGCAAAGTAGACTTTGCATTTTCTGTAAATAAGTTAATATCTTGTGCAGTTTTTCTTCTCAGATGAATTGATCTTGTTTAGCATTATAAAAAAAGCAAAGAAACTGTTGTTAATTAGGATTTTTGCGATACTTGTCTGTCATAGCTAATTACATTTAACTGAAAGTGTATACCTGTTCTACAGGTTTTTATGGAGTTTGCTAAAGAGCAAGAGAATGAAGAAGAGGAGGTCGGATCACTTAGCACGACTTTTCAATGGCAGAGACTGAGACAGGACGGCCCTGTATCCATCAATCACACTGACAGCATAGTACACCAGCTATGAGCCAATCCTGTTGAGCCTTCCCTGAAGCCTTGTGCCCTTCTTTATCCTCTGTCTCTTTCTCTATCGCTCTGCATGTGCCATCATTTGCCTTAAAGAGCCTTAAACTGATGGGAATCACAGGACAATAGACTGTGGAGAGTGTGGTTGTGTGTGTGGGCTGTGAAAGTTGCTTTGGCTCTGGTATTGGCACTTACTCAGGTGGGAACTGACACATGACTTCAGTGTCAGCTGTAAACGCCAAGCTAGACCTTGCAATTCTTTTTGTTGTTGTCATTTGTTTTTATAGAGAGTTTTTCTTTTTTAAATTCTCACTCTCTGTAAATTCTTATATCTTCCGTTCACCTGATGTATATCAAACACAGCATTCCGTTGTTTCCATATACACTAAGTCAGTCACTGGGAAATGAATTGCATGGAGCGGGTTCCACATTATCGAAACGGTACCAGAGTCTCAGTCACATTGACACCAAAACAGTGGTTTTAGGTGTCTGTAGCATGGGATATAAACTTGCGTCTCTGTGTGTATGGCTGTATTATGTTATTATCTATGTGTACTGTTGTAAGGTAAGTTTGCAGACAGGAGAATCTCATCACAGCTGTGTGCAAACTTTCAGGTAGCATTAACACTGAGATTTACTAGCATGTATATGGCTGCTCTTATTTCTTGTAACTCTTTTTAGGGCGGAGCGGCCCTGCCGGTGCATGAAGCCTCTTCTGTCTCAGCTGCACATGGGAGATCCACAAGACTCCTTTCTCAAACAGCAGCACGTGTTTCAGGCTTTCACACAGAGCTCTCCAAAGAAAAACAGGGCTAAGCAGTCACAGTGAGTAAGCAAGTGGGTTAACTGAGACACTGAAGAACTTCTCCCTGTCATACCTTTTCTGTCCCGTCATCAGGTGGCCTTCCTTTAGGAGGAGTTTTAACATTAAAATCAGTAGCTTAAGAATGTAGCCCTCACAATCCACAAAGAAACATGTAGCACTCCAGATTAGTCCAGTGTAAGGCTTCAAATTTGGGAGATTTTGAACACCAGAATTAGGCTTGTTTTCAGTTGGTTGGTTCTCGTTCAAGAGGGTCCGTCTTTTTGTAGATTTTGGGATATTTTTATTAAAATTTTACATTGATTAAATATATATATTTTATATGTGTATATATATAATGTACTTTTTTTTGGTTGCCAATATGTACACTCCTAAAATGATTTATTTGTATGGCACGTTGGAGAATACCTTTCAAGAGCCAACAATTAAAAAAAAATTAAAAACAATAATCTATACTAATGGCACAGTATTGCATTTTTTTTTTTAATTGTTAATGTATTAATGGGTATTACTTTAAAATAAGATCCTGCACATTAGTCAATACAATGGCTAATAACAATTAAATACCATTTTACAGCATTTTATTCATTTTTATTTTTATTTTTTGGCTTCATCTTCACAACAAAGTTTGATTGACAGCTAATCAAACTCTTTTTGTCTTGTATTGTCCATTTTTAGAGGCACACAATTCAACCTCTGTAGCATCTGAAGTGCTGCAAATATTTTAAATGAATAAAAAGATGTCCTCGTAATGGAGTAATTATGGCTGACATGCACAGACACAGTGCCTTTTGCGTGGTATATATAATTGTAATTTTTGCACATTTTGGCTTTTATTTCCAAATATATGAATATGAATGTGCAATATATAAAAACTTGTGTGTGTGAGTATTTATTGTATTATGTAGACGGTGTCATTGCAAACTGCAATATTAATGTTGTCTCTCTTATAAACTTTGTCTTGCAGTACAATGTAGCCACAAATATATAATCTTTCAGAACGCTTTCCACTCTCTTTCCAATTTCCTTCCCTCTGTATGCAAAAATTCTGTTTGAAAATAAATTGTATCCAGGATGTTGTTAATCTTTGGACTAAAGGTGTGAATAAGTTGCACATTTCATGTGTACTTCAAACTAAGATGAGCTACATTGGTTTTACTGATTTGTATGAAATATAAACTCAATTTGTATTTGAGATTAGCTGTTCCTAATACAGAGTTTATTCTTTAAAGTGGCATAAAACCCACTTGTTCAGCACAAAATATTGTATAGCTGTAATTTAAAGGGGTCATGATGCGTTTTCAAATTTTACTTTCTCGTTGGAGTGTTACAAGCTCTTGGTGAATAAAGAAGATCTGTAAAGTTGCAAAGACTAAAGTCTCAAATCCAAAGAGATATTCTTTATAAAAGTTGAGACTCGTCCACACCCCCCGGCTCGTTCTAACACACCCCCTCATCTCTACGTCAGTATGTGGGGAGATTTGCATAATGCCACCCAGATGCAAAGAAAGAAGGCGTACCTTTTATTCTCGTTGTAGTATTGTTGTTGCCGCTGCTATGTTGTATAGACGCTGTGTGTTTCACTGTGAAAGCGAAACTACTTTGTTTGGCCTTCCAAAAGAGGACCATATCCGCTTTGTCATGCCTGGAGCTGATCCGTGCTGGTCGCTGAGGAAATACATCAACTTTGCACTGTGGATCGCAAGGCATCACAATATGTTAAGAGGCGTAACATTTACGTCACACGCTTGAGGCATTCGGCCAATCACAACGCGATGGATAGCTGGACAATCACAGCACACCATGTGAAAATCGACACGTTTAAGAAGGCGGGGCATAGAGGAGAAACAATAATGTACAGTATGTGGAAAATAATGTGTTTTTTAACCGCATAAACACATTTTATTACACCAGATACACAAAATAATGTTCTTTTTAGCAACATCATATGACCCCTTTAATACCTGTATAGATTCATTTGTATGGCAGCTGAGTCATTTGTGTTCTGTAACAGTAGACTTAAATTTAAGCAAAATGTACAGTACCTTTTTTTTCTCTCAAATTCTGTCTAATATGACCAATTTCCAAAGGTAGAAAGTGAAGAATCTGCTTAAGGGCAGCATTAGAGGTGAATGACTACAAGCATACCATAGCAAGACTCGAGCCCGCGAAGTCAACCGTACGAGGGAAATTGCAATCTGTCCCCTCAGTTTATAAACTGTACTCACGAATTCTTAAACGGTTCCCTCATTTAACAAAAAACCCAATAGAGTTTCGAGAGAAGGTAAAAAGCAATACAAAACAAATAATGTACCAGTTACGTTGTCATTCCTTTGCTCTCTAACTGAATGTGATGTTATTATAGGCCTAGTTATTTAATAAAAACATTAACAGTGAATCATGCATCTATAAATCTGGGGGGAGAAGCTTAGTATAATAAAATCACCAAAATAAGTCTTCATGTTAAGAATTAATAGTAGTACACAAACACATTTCCAAAACTGTAAAAGGTTATTTAAAAATAAAGTAAATAAAATTTATTTTTAAAGGAATCATTAAGTATTTTATGACAAATGCACTCATTTATTTAGTCTATAAATTTAAATAATAATAATAGTAGTAATAATAATAATAACTATTTTTATTATTATTATTATTATACATTTAGGCAGGGTCGCCAGAATGTTTTTTTTTGTCTTTTTTTTTTTTTCCCCAAAAAAAGCATAGGATTGTTTCAGCTATTAAACTAGTTCCGTTTTGTGTGCAATGGAAAAGTACGGAGCCCGTACGGTGATTATACTTCGTTTAGATTTTTAGTTCATTTATAAAAACGTTTGGAGCATTTTTTGTTAGTTAAATGTAAGTTGTTGTTTTTTTAAGGTAACGACCAAGCGGCCAGCGGCAGCAGTAAGTTCATCATATGATCAATTTGGCCTTCTCAAATCATCACGACTTGCCTAAAATAAATAAAAATTGAATTTTTTTTCTTACAGAAACAACTTAAAATACACCTAATTGTATATACAAATGTATATCTATAGAAAGCTTTAAATTACTACTTTAAAACGAAATAATTCAAATCAAAAACAAAAACTCTTTCACTAGCCTATGTAATCCATAAAGATGCATTTCTCTCTAAAGGCACGTCCAAGATGGCGAGTCATTTTTTTTCATCCCCATCTAAAATAAAAAAAAATAAGAAAAAGCCTAAAACAGGCCCGATTATAATTTCATTAAATTTTCTAATTCAATTTAAAAATAAAACACAAATTGTAATGCCTTATAATATGTAAAACTTTGTCCTATAATTGTTTAGCTACTTATATTTTCAGATTTTTATGTTGCTCGGTTCTAAATACCTTAAAATGTAAAGAATTTGCTGCAACGCAATTTTGTCTGATATGTGAATTATTTATTGGCCTATTTTATTATTATTATTATTATCATTATTATCATTATTATTATTATTCATGTCGCAAATGCTTTAAAAACAGCTTTAAAATTAATTGTTTGCATTCCAGAAGAACTTTTCACTATTCACATTTTGTAGTCTAACCTGATCTAATGAAAGTACATACAGCACGATTTTCTGTTTCTGTATATTATACGCAGAAATTGACTTTGGCGTGTAAAAGACTGATAAATTCATAAGGGCATGACTGGTTCAGTCAACAGAAATACTGGACACACGGGCCTATAATTTACTGCTGAAATGTTTGCGGGGCAAATCTCAGGTCAGTCTGAGCGCTCGTGGTACACACAGTGCGTATCCGTACACCTGCAGGTGCCACTGCATTTAGGTTATGCTACATATGCATTTAGAAGAAGCTTTTATCCAAAACGACTTACAAAAGAGGAACAAATGACTCCAAAGTCAGTCACAATGGAAGGTTTATTATACAATAATAATCAAGTGCTAAGATTATCACAAATTAAACAAGATTTTGACGCACATCTATTCTACATCGTACCCCTTACAATTGATAGAGAATCACTTAAGACACTTTGCTGTAGGCCTATTCCACATAATAATATGCAATAAAACAATATACAATATGATTCGTTAACACATTGCTCTATGAATCCATGAGTACAGTTTACAAACCAGAGGGAACGGATTCTGAAAGCGTGTGCACGGATTATGAATTTGTGGGTACGGTTTATTAATCCGTGGGCACGATTTGTTAAACCGAGGGTACAGTTTAAGAATTCGTGAGTATGATTTATAAACTGAGGGGACGGATTGCAAAACCGTCGCCACGGATTGTTTTTGTTCACCTCCGTACTTGCACGCTTAAAAAAAAAACCTAGTAAGGTATGGAGGTTTCCAGTCATCCTGTGGTGCGTTTCCCAAAACCATAGTTTGTAACCTGTTAACAATGGGAAATTGCATTGCAACCAACAAAGTTGCTAACTATGGTTTTGGGAAACGCACCCCTGCTCCATTAATTAATACTATTTTTAAGATAAGGCAGTGATAAGATTATTTTTGCCTCAAAACTTGTTTTACAAGTTTTCATAAACACACGTGACAGAAGTCTCCACCAAAGCTGCATTTATTCGATCAAAGAGATAGTAAAAACTAAAGTGAAATCTTTTTTGCTGCATTTATTCGATCAAAAGTTAAAACTAGTTTTTCACCGTTTTCACCCTATCTTAATACTATTTTCAAATGTAAATTTTTTGGAAATGTGTCCTGTTATTTGCAAAGTTGTTGTTTGTTAATTTAACTCAGTGTACTGTCAGTGTGCACATTTTGTTTTTTAAATAAAAATCCTTCTGAAAACACCTAATATGCTGATCATTGTTTTTGATTGTTTATATTACTGACCTCAAACTTTTGAACGTTTGTGTATTTTATATGTAATTTGATTTATTTATGATGTTTATTTTTTGTTTGTTTCAGGTTGTTAGTTGGTGTTAGTTCAGGTTTATCAGAGTTAGTAAACTTTGAAGTGTTACCGATTTCTATAACAGACTCCTGCAAAGATCAGAACTACTCTAACGATAAATGTTGTGGGAAGAAAGATGCCACTTTTTCAGTCCTGTCCTTTGATTTCCATCCTTGAGTTCTCATTGTGTTCCCTTTTCTTGCTCAGATTTCACGAAACCCGTGAAAGCATCTTGCTGTCACTGTTGGACAGGTGATGCTGGAGTTTCCCGATGACATCTTACACCTCAGCGGCCCCACTTGCACAGCAACAATCTGGAATGGCAAAAAAAGAAAAAAAAAATTAATCACGTAGCCTACTGTAAGTCATGTGGTATTCATTCTGTACGTGCCGATGTAGCTCTCGGTTCACTGCACTGATTGACGAGCCTTGTAAAACAGGTCCTGTTGTTGTGGAGGTGTTTGTTAGGTTTGAAGTTTGAAAACCTGCCAATGACTTGCAATGTTCTGCATCCAAAATGAAACCAACAGTGGTTTGCACTTTAATGTTTGGATTCCGCATAGTGGTTGCTTTTGTTGGATGTTGATCATTCTTGCTTCGCATTGCCTGCTTGCTTTCATCATAACGATAACAGAGCTGCTCTCATTTGCCCTTTCATTTACACAAAACCAAAAACAAAACGTAAAATGAACTAAATACTAAACTTTTGTCTTTCGCTGCATTGCAACACTAGTTTTTCTCATGTGTATACCCTCAAACCTAAACACTTTGCATGACACAGAAATAGACGCCCCAAATTTCAGTAGGCACAACAGTCCTCTAATTAAAATGTTGTTGGTTTAAACTGATTTTTTGTTATTTTTTATTTTTATTTTAGTTTTTAGTTTTTTTGACAAACATGTTGCAATCCACTGGTTATTCAGTATTTCAACAGCATTGTGCATATGAGCTGTCCTGCTGATCAAGGCACATCTCAGGATCAAAATGATTCCCTATGTATCAGATATTTTCCAACCAAGTGTGAAATTGAGCTGAATAAGTGGATTTTGTGGAAGTTTGTGTTAATGGAGTTGACAGCTGTCCTCATTAGGACCTTATTGTTAGAAAGTAAGACGTTTTCTTCTCCATTTAATTTGTTACACTCCGTATTTTTATTTATTTATTTATTTTATTCATTTATTTATTTTTACACACATTATGTTGTTGTCCCTAATCAGTTTGAATTGCTTTCTTAAAAAAATAAATATTTAATTGTTATATATCTTGTATGTTGAGTGGTGTGTATGCTTTATTAGTTATTATTTATTTTGCATATTTTGTTTTTTTTTTTCCCAAGCAATTTTTTTTTTTCTTAAAAACAGCAATTGTAATAATTGTGATTACTATTTTTTTTTTTTTTTTTTATTATTTGTTATTGATATGTTAACTGTTTATTGGGTTTGAAAAAAATGCTGTATACTCAGGTGTGGTGTTTATGATTGTTTTATTTTTTTTGTAAAATGTCCCAGAAAAAAATGCTGTATACTAAAAAAGATTCAGATCTTCCTCTATATTCTCTAAAGTAAACATTGTCTTTTGTGAATCTCTTGTTAATTGAATGCAACTGTGAAATTGTGTCCTTTTTGGAGCTTGGCAGCCAGTCACAATTTATTTTCATTGTATGTTTAAAGGGCAGCTTTTATATTTCTTCTATGATAGTAAGATCTGCATATTTACTCAGGATGTTTTTTTTTTGTTTTGTTTTTTTGTTTTTTTAAAATGCAATCAGACATTATAGTTATGATATCCCACCACAGCAAATATAATATTGCTTTATTGAAAGTGAAAGTTCATTAGGGACTAAACCAGAAATTGTTTTTCTTCTCTCTTTCTTTCTCTGTGTGTGGGTGTCTATCTTTATATGTCTTTATCTGTTCTTAAAATATGAATAAAAGAATCTTGATCAGCCAGTCACAATCATTTATGACTGCCATGTCTGTCATTATGCTGAAAGTTGCTTTGCAGCATTTTTGACCAGGAGTTAGTTTGTAATAAGAGATTGAGCTGTATCCATAGATCTTAAGGTTTTTCTTTATATGTATGAATGAATAATTACAAGGGCAAGTACTAATCTACAGATAATTTTTAAAGTTCCAATTCACATACTAAGCATACATATATATATATATATGTATATGTTTTTGAAGTGTGTGTGTGTGTGTGTGTGTGTGTGTATACCACAAAGAAAAGGTACACTTTAAATACCCAGATCATGCACGTAATGTACCAAATGAAAAAAAAAAGCACGACAAATGAATCTTAAAAAAAGTCATAAACTAGATGGTTGAGTACATAGTGTATAGTATACTGTAATAGTGTATGGTTCTTGGGACAAATGTCTAAGGCAAAGCTATCCATGTATACAAGGAAGTAAAACCATTAAATGGCAGGTCAAGGACCCATAACATGCCATGCATTGAATGAATGGACAAACCGGTTTAAGGCTGAGTTTGAGAAAGTACATTTGTTCCAGTCATGGCCCACCCACATTTATCAGTAATATATAAGTTTGAGATGTGCTGTTCAGCAACACTGTGTTCTGATTGAACTGTTGGGGAGAGAATCACCCGTGATTTGCTCTGCAGCAGCATTTCATCTCAGGTCAAATTACTTTTGCATTCATGCCATCTGACTCTATACTTCAAATCAAATGCTTTTTTCATGCATATTAGTTTTGTGATTTTATTTACTATTATTATTATTATTTTAGCTTATGTTGTTTACATTTTAATAATTTGTTCTGGAGGTAAATGTGGAATACTAGTTGCAACTTTTATAAAAATACACAGCAAAGCTTTTTAAAGGATCTTCTGCACTGCAAATTACCATCTTAAATATTTTACTAAATTACTCCATGTTGCTTCTTACCATTTAGGAGTGCAAATATAAGAAGGCAGAGCA
Source organism: Cyprinus carpio (assembly GCF_018340385.1). Classification (NCBI taxonomy): domain Eukaryota; kingdom Metazoa; phylum Chordata; class Actinopteri; order Cypriniformes; family Cyprinidae; genus Cyprinus; species Cyprinus carpio. Next base: position 20,808,970 of record NC_056608.1, read on the forward strand.
ACTATTGGCAATTGTAATTGCAGTTGTTTAATGGAAATTCAATGCATTTATGAGATGGATAGATTTTCTAATTTTCAATCAACTAATTTTACTTTTCTGAGCTACTTTATCAATTATGTTTAACTAATTGGTCTTGGTGACTTGCTATGGATGTACCAAGTCAGTTGCAATCAAGTCACCACAAAAAATGTGCACGTTCCACAAAATTGACTTGTCTTTATTTAGAATATGTATTGCTTCATATTTCGACTTCTACTCTATTTGTATTTCCTAAAAACGCCATTGATATTATTTTGTCATAAAATGCAAAGATATTTACACATTTTATTTATCTTGAGTGTCCAAATACTATTTAGTGTGCATGTATTGTTTGTTTGTTTGTACAGCGGGTAAAATATGTATTGAACAATGTCACCATTTTTCTCAGTAAATATATTTCTAAAGGTGCTGTTGACATGAAATGTTCACCAGAGGTCGGTTAGGTAACAATTAATTTATTCCATACTTACGAGGAAAAAAAGGTTAGTTTCAGAAATTAGTTTTTTTTTAATGGATTGAATGACGGGGGGGTAGTATTGTACGTGAAGAAAGGGAGGTGCAAAAAGGCATGGAAAGTCAAGACACCAGCTGAAATCTATCAGTAGTTAGAAGGGTCAATATCACTGTAGGGTGCCTTTCGGTGTAGTGTGCGTTTCTTGTTTTGTATGTTAATTTTTTTAAATGTTAATTTGTGAGGGTGTGTATATTTGGGTGTGTTTTTTATATTCATAACAAAAGCATTACTTGGCTCTTTAGATACATTTTTCTAAATAAGGTGAGCAAGCTGGTGACTTTTCAATTGACACATTTTCTTCGTATGAGTTTGCTTACTCGCATACACATTATGTGATTGAGGATGTAATTATATATATATATATATATATATATATATATATATATATATATATATATATATATATATACATATTTTTTTATTTAATATTTACTTATTTTTTTTTGTTAAATGTTTCATTGTCATGTTTTGTCATGCTTTGTGTGTTCTGCATTATGTGTCCATCCCGTCATGTGCTGGTCCACCCTGTCATTTTGATATTTTACAGAACTGTTTTTTTTTTTTTATATAATAATTTAATCATATCCATATAATCAAGTGTGTTCAATAGCTAGGTGTGGGGGCAATAACATAACATTAAAAAAAAAAAAAACTGCATCCAAATATCAGTTTTCTCCAAATAATAAAAAATACAAATACATGTTCAAATTGTATGAGTTTCTTTAGAAACACATTGTTTACATAAAATATTTGATGTATTTATAATTTGAAAGTAAACAAATAATCCTGTTTAGGAAAGGCACATCATACCTTTCAGAAAATATAATTTGCATCTTAATTTTGAAGTGAAAATGTATTTAACTGTAATATATATGCCCATGACAGGGTGGACATATTTTATGGATTAGGCTTTGAATAATGGCTAATAATTATCTAAAAAATGTGTGTGAGCTCAGCTAAAATGTTTCTATAGTACTTGAGTGTCTACTATTAAAGCGAATGGGAAATTAAAACCAAAATTTTTGAGTATTGTGAGGGTTGAAAGGCACTCTGGTGACATTGACCCAGAAGGCAATCCTGCCCCCTGTCAGTGGAAATTAATATTAGCTTGTTCAGTCGCAGCACCTACCAGGATGAATATGAAACAAGAGTGGACATTTCAGCAAGACAATAATCGCAAACGCAGCCAAGGAAACTCTCAACTGGTTTCAGAGAAAGAAAATAAAGCTGATAGAATGGCCCAGCCAATCACCTAACTTGAAATCAATAGAAAATCTATGGAAAGAACTACAAATCAGAGTTCATAGAAGAGGCTCACAGGACCTTCAAGATTTGAAGACTGTTTGTGTGGAAGAATGAGCCAAAATCACACCTGAGCAATGCATGCCACTAGTTTCTCCATACAGGAGGCGTCTTGAAGCTCTCATTACCAACAAAGGATTTTATACAAAGTTTTTAATTTCAGTAGTTCAGTACTTTTTCCCTGTGTCATTCCACTTTATTACACAGAACTTAATTTCTGAACTCATTTGTTTAGTTTTCTTTGTATGTATGGATTACTTGGGTTGTTACCGACATCCGGTGAAAATCAGCACCTTTATATTTACTGAGAAAAATGGTGACGTGTTCAATACTTATTTTACCCGCTGTATGTTATGTAGTTATTTACATAATTAAATACATAAATGTGTGCATATTTATTTACTTATGCAACTTTTTCTTTACAGATCACTTTGAGACTTTGGTGTTCCCAGGAGCAGTCTGCCACAATGAGGTTTCTAATCTCACTGTGTGCGTCACAACTCCTGTTGATTAACGGTAATAGTTTTATTAAAATAGGGTCCTTTATCATGATTTATAATGATCCTTAATAATTTCTTCTTCCAATCGCTCACTTTTAATAATAATGTTAAATGTGTTCCAAACATTTTGCCATAATTTACTGCTTTTTAGAAATCTAATTAAAATAATTTAATGTATGAAATTATACTCTATCATTCAAAAGTTTGATAGCAGTAAGATTTTTAAGTCTCTTATGCTCAAAAATACAGTTATACTGTGAAATATTATTACAAACGAACTGTTTTCTATTTTAATATGTTTTAAAATGTTCTTAATTCCTGTGACCACAGCTGAATTTTCATTGGTCATAACTCCAGTCTTCAGTGTCACATGACCCTTCAGAAATCATTCTATTATGCTGATTTGCTGCTCAAGAAACATTTCTTTTTATCAATGTTGAAAACTGTTTAATTTAATATTTTTGTGTCATCGATTATGCTTTTTTTCCCCAAGATTGATTAACAAAAGAGCAGCATTTATTGTTTGTATCATTATGAATGTCTTTTTTTTCACTTTTTAATTTAATGCATCCTTGCTGAGTACAGTAAATGTATCAATTTTTTAATACCCCACTTGACAAACTTTTGAACTGTAGTGCACTGTATAACTTCTAGATAAACACAAATAAAGCTAACTCAGTATGGAACGAACACTGCTCTCACACATTGCTCTTTCACTAACAACCTTTTTCTTCATCACAGTTGCGTTTGGCAGCAATGATCCTTGTTACAACTATGAATCTCTGGATCGTCCCTGGAGAGCTACAAATGAAATTGGATTTTACATTTGTGATGAAGATTTCTCCTGGAATGGCTGGTACAGACTTTTTTACAATGGAGCGAACATCCGAATGCCAGAGAGCTGTGTGAACACAGGCAGCTGTAACACAGATTACAGTCTGTGGCTCAATGGTCCTCACCCTCAGGTAGAGGATGGAGTGGTGACCATGGAGGTCTGTGCAAGCTCATTGCTTGACTGCTGCTATTTCGAATCAACACCCATCAGAGTCAAAGCTTGCCCGGGCGATTACTATGTCTATGAACTTGTGAATCCACAGTATGGGTGTTCAGGATACTGCACAGGTACTGTTTTTCTAGCTTTTCAAAAAAAAAAAAAAATTCTTTAATAAAAATTAGTTTGCAAATTTAATTAAAAGTGATTTTATCTTTTCTTTTTAGATATCAGCACAATATCCCTGACCACTTCCACTTCAAGTCCATCTACGATTAGTGGATCTGGCCTTTCCATGTGTAGGTTGCTAATTAAATAATGAATAGCAGACACTGACATTTTGATTTTTTTTTTTTTTTTTTTTTTTTTTTTTGATATGATACCTCATATCATTCTTCATTCTGTGGATTTTTTTTATTTCTGTTGTCATTCTTCATTCTGTGGAACACCAATGAAATTTTGTACATTTTACACTGTGTGGACAAACTTTTTTCATCTATGAATTTGCGTCAAATTTGTTCATATATACAGTAAATTTTATGAGGTAAAAAAAGTTTACATGCAATTGTCCCCTTTCAGAAACACTGCAAAATGTTAATGATAGCGCTTGGGGTGAAAATATGAGGAGATCATACCAAAATGTTCATATATGTTAGGTTGCTCATTTCAGTACTGAATGTGACCAAAATATGAGGGATCATATTTCACTGAAAAATATTTCACAAAAAAAAAAAAAAAAAAAAAAAAATGTCAAATGGTCCACAAGATAAAATAAATAATAGTTGAATTTATAATAAAATGACCCCGTTCAAAGGTTTACATCCCCTTGATTCTTAATACTGTGTTGCTACCTGAATGATCCACAGCTGTATTTATTTATTTTTTTTTTTTTTTTTTTTTTATAGTTCTTCATTAATCCCTTGTTTGTCCTAAACAGTTAAACTGCCTGCTGTTCTTCTGAAAAAATCCTTCAAGTCCCACAAATACTTTGGTTTTCCAACCAAGGGACTCATAGCTATTACAGAAGGTCCAAACGCTAACTGATGCTCCAGAAGGAAAACATACATTAAAAGTTTTTTTTTAATTTGAAGATCAGGGTATATTTAACTTATTTTATCTTCTGGGAAACATGTAACTATCTTCTATAGACTCCGAAGGGCAGTACTATATGAAAACAATATGATATTTAAGCAAAATAAGAAAAATTTGCACATCTCCATTCAGTTCAAAAGTTTTTACATGTTGTGTACATGTAAGAACCTTCCACTGATACCAAAACAAATTGTCAGGATTTGAAAAGACATATGACTTCTTTCTTTTGATCCCATCAGCTGCCATCGACACAGATTATGACCCATGCCACAACTACAACATTCTTGATGAATACTGGAGAAGCACACGCAATTACTGGTATCACTCTGGATATATGTCTGGAAAAGATGACACTCGTGTTGAATGGCATGGCTGGTATCGACTCTTCATTAATGGATCGAGTGCTCAGATGCCTGAGTGGTGCTTCGGTTATATGTTATGTGGAGGTTTTAGTTCTCTCTGGCTTGGTGACCCTCATCCTCAGCCAGAAGATGGAGTTGTTACTCGTGAAGTCTACGGCTCTGTTAATGACCAGTGCAGTTACTACAGATCTGACCCAATCCAAGTCAAAGCCTGTCCTGGAAATTACTATGTCTACAAACTTAAAAGTCCAAAGCCATCGATCCCATTGCCTGTATATTGTGCAGGTACAGTTATTCTCCTTTATCATTTAAAGAATTATAGTCACCTTTCATATTAAAAACTATTTACAGAACTATTAATGCTACTGTAAATTGTATTAATCATGTAGTCTTGAACATGCTTTATCCACAATACCTATAACACACTCTTTATATTTTCACTATAGTTTCATTCAACCCTCCAAATACTGATCCCTGCTATGACTACACCAGTGTCGACGACCTTTGGCGAGCCACTGACAATTATTATATCACTAATATGTGTGATTATAATGTCAACTGGAACGGCTGGTACAGGCTCTTCTACGATGGTCAGAGTGTCCAGATGCCAGAGTCATGTGTTGGTTCTGGCATGTGTGGCACAGAGAACCCACTTTTGATTGGCTGAACTGAACTAAAGTTGGGTGATGGAGTGGTCACACGACAAGTGTGCGTTTCCACATTGAATGACTGCTGTGATTACAAATCTCATCCAATACGAGTCAAAGCGTGTCCTGGAAATTATTATGTGTATGAGTTTGTCAGGCCACCATTGTGTTCATCTTACTGTGCAGGTAAACATATCTTCATCATGTACATGCTTTGGTTTGGAGTTTTTATTCTTTTTAGTTATGTTTGAAAATAATGGACTTTGATATAAAGCAAAAAAATAAATAAATAAAAATGTTCCCGGTTACAGATGTCTCAAGCCTCAGCAGCAGAACATCTACAACATCACCTACAACAACAGTGGCAGTCCTACCCCCAGAATCCATTACTCTGCCTGTCACAGACACAGGTATTGAACTCATAGCTAAAGAACGTTGTGTAATTAGGTTTTATTTTTAGGTAAGCTCATTGGCTGCCAGCTGTTTGTTTTTGTTTTTTTCTTCTTCTCAATAAATAGAAGCTTTACAATTTGATTTGCCATGTGTAATCACAGACTTCAGATATAATTTATAGGGGAGTCTGAAACAATCTCAATTTCTAGGTTGATTATTGATTATATATATATATATATATATATATATATATATATATATATATATATATGAATTAATATATTTTTTTTAATATGTTTTCACAGCCCTCCACTTTGAACCCTGCAATAGCTACACTGTGCTGGATAATCCTTGGAGAGCCACAGACAATCGATACACCTTCAATTTAATGTGTGATGTTTATGTCAGCTGGGTGGGCTGGTATCGTCTCTTCATTCACGGCCAGAGCGTTCAGATGCCAGACACATGTGTTGATCGGCTAAGCTGTGGCACTCATGCCCCACTTTGGCTAAACGGTCCACACCCACGAATTGAGGATGGAGTGGTGACCCGAGATGTCTGCGGTCACTGGTGGAATAACTGCTGTGGTTTCCAGTCAAATCCCATTAGAGTGAAAGCCTGTCCAGGCAATTACTACGTCTATGAGTTTGTTAGCCCAAGTTTCTGCTATGGGACCTACTGTGCAGGTAAACATATCTGCATTCACCCATGTTATGCATTACATTTATAAGTTTGCTGTTTTGCAAACTGTTGAAGTAAATACATGTTCCTTTTTTACTATGTAATTAATATATATATATATATATATATTGTTGAAGTAAATACATGTTATATATATATATATATATATATATATATATATATATATTGGCTGTTTAATAATTAATAGTCATTTAATTTGGTTTTACAGATGTTAGGAACAATAGCATCAGCATTCCTACTTTCACTCCAGAGACAACTTTGGCTGGTAATGTAGTATGCTATGCCCTCTACTGACTGTTGATGTTTTGACAGGAAATGTCATGAGACAGTCTGTCAACACATCATTTGTGTTAAGACAAATTTGCAAATGCAGTACTAGTTTCTTTCCTTGAGCTACACAATATTTATGCATTCATATTTCATTTTACTGAATTAACATGCACTGTACTGAAATGTATTGTAGGTTTACAAAACCTTTACACGTAAAACTTTTGTGTGTGTTTTTTGTTATTTGTTACAGAGGCTTTCCGCATTGACCCCTGCTACAACTACAGAATCCTTGATGATCCTTGGAGAGCCACAGACAATCACAATTCATACAATTGTGATGCTAGTGTTAATTGGGATGGATGGTATCGTCTCTTCATTGCAGGCCAAGATGCTCAGATGCCAGAAACATGTGTTAATCAATTTAGCTGTGGCACTATTGCCCCACTGTGGCTAAATGGTCAGCATCCACGAGTCGAGGATGGAGTGGTCACCCGTCATGTCTGTGGCCACTGGAACAATGACTGCTGCAATTATGAGTTTAATCCTATGAAAGTGAAAGCCTGCCCAGGAAATTATTATGTATATGAGTTCATGAACCCAGTGTTCTGCTATGTGGCATACTGTGCAGGTAAATAGATTTACATTCAAACTTGTATAAGTGTGTTTTTGTATTTAACTAATATTCATCCCAAACTTTACAGAAGTGACGAATATCAGTTCTATAGATGTCACGCCACACACCACCCCAACTGGTAATTTAATGTTCTGTGTCCTCTGACATAATGTTTTTAAACTAACAATAACAAAGAATATTTAAACAGCTAAACAATTAGTTAAATTTTATTTATTTTTGTCTTAGAAAAGTTTTTTTTTTTTTATTGTTCAACTCATAATGCCATTTTCAAAAAGATTTCACATACACACACACACACATATATATATATGTGTATATTTATATGTGTGTGTGTATATATGTATAATATGTATGTGTGTGTGTGTGTGTATGTGTGTAATATGTATATGTATGTGTGTGTGTGTGTGTGTCATATATATCAAAACATACATACATATAGCCAAAACCCATCCCTTCACTATTTCATATTTTGTCTCTCAAAAGTCACAACTCCCAGCTCTGACCCATGCTCTGATTATAATATTCTTGATGATGATTGGAGAGACTTGCGTCAGAACAGCCAGTCAAACGACCATGATGACACTGCTGTTGAATGGAGTGGTTGGTATCGGCTGTATTTGAATGGAGAAAGTGCTCAGCTGTCTGAGTGGTGTGTGACACTCGCAAGATGTGGTGGTGAAGTTGGACTTTATCTCAATGGTTCTCATCCACAACTTGAGGATGGGGTGGTGATCCGTGAAGTCTTGGGATCTTCAAATTTGTGGTGGAACTCCAACCAATGTGGTTATTTTAGATCTACCTCCATTCAAGTCAAAGCTTGTCCAGGAGAATATTATGTCTATAAACTTGACAAACCTGATGTATCAATCCCTAGGCCTACATACTGTGCAGGTACTTGTGTTCTGCTTCGTATAGATTACTGTTCATGATTATTCCCTGTGTAAATATGTATATTTTGGGTCAACTTTGAATTTCCATTTCATGAATTCTGTATATTCTAAGAAACAGCAATGAGACCTGAATTCTTATTTTAATAAGCTGACACTTTTAACATTTAAACAGTGATTTCACAAACAGCCTTTTTCTCCATATCAGTTGCTTTCAACAGCATCAGTAATGATCCTTGTTACAACTATGAATCTCTGGATCGTCCCTGGAGAGCTTCAAATGAAATTGGATTTTACATTTGTGATGAAATGTTCTCCTGGAATGGCTGGTACAGACTTTTTTACAATGGAGCGAACATCCGAATGCCAGAGAGCTGTGTTAATGCAGGCAGCTGTAACACAGATTACAGTCTGTCGCTCACTGGTCCTCACCCTCAGGTAGAGGATGGAGTGGTGACCATGGAGGTCTGTACAAGAACATGGCATTCCAGCTATAATTTGAATCAAACACCTATCAGAGTTAAAGCTTGCCCAGGCGATTACTATGTTTATGAACTTGTGAATCAACAAGCATCTGGGTGTTCAGGGTATTGTACAGGTAATATGTTTTCATATTATTTAATAGCTTCTTTTAACACTTTTATATTTATTTCAGTAATACGTTTCATTTCCTCTTTTTAGATGTAAGCACAATATCTCTGGTTTCCACTGCAAGTCCAGCTACCAGTCCTGGATTCAGCATGACTTTGAGTACGTTTCTATAGTCTGCAGTCCACAGAGACTGCTTTACAAGTAGTCACGAAAAGCATGTTCTTCAAAGCGTTAAATGATACAGTATGTGTGACAATGACATTTGCAGGGGATAGTGGATCAGTATAATTTTCTAGATTATGGTTTTCTAGGTTTTTTTATTAGTTAGTTTTGTGTCCAGATGTCCTGGTTCTAGGCCAAAATCTGCCCACTCAAAAGTAGGGGTGTTTGACTAATAAATAGAACAATGAAACAATGCTCTTTCCTAATTTTGTTGAGATTTTATGTATGTTTTCTCTCTCTATGTCTCTCTCTGGTATCAACATAGATTATGACCCATGCTATAACTACAACATTCTTGACAATTACTGGAGAAGCACACTCTGGTATATGTCTGGACATGATGACACTCGTGTTGAATGGCATGGCTGGTATCGACTCTTCATTAATGGATCGAGTGCTCAGATGCCTGAGTGGTGTTTCAGTTATATGTCATGTGGAGGTTTTAGTTCTCTGTGGCTTGGTGATCCTCATCCTCAACCAGAAGATGGAGTTGTTACTAGTGAAGTCTACGGCTCTGATTACGAAGAGTGCAGTTACTACAGATCTGACCCAATCCAAGTCAAAGCTTGTCTTGGAAATTATTATGTCTACAGACTTTTAAGGCCAAAACCATCAATCCCAGTGCCTGTATATTGTGCAGGTACAGTCATACCATTTAATGCATTGTCACCCTTCATTTAAAAACTACACTTATAGATGTTGATTTGAAATGGATTTAAACGTCTTAAATTGATTTACTCATTATATTTTCACTATAGTTTTATTTAACACTCCAAATACTGATCCCTGCTATGACTACACCAGTCTGGATGACCCTTGGAGAGCCACTGACAATTATTACAACAATTACATGTGTGATTATAATGTCAACTGGAACGGCTGGTACAGGCTCTTCTACAATGGTCAGAGTGTCCAGATGCCAGAGTCAAGTGTTGGTTATGGCATGTGTGGCACTTCTTACCCACTGTGGCTCAACGGCCCTCACCCACAGCTGGAAGATGGAGTGGTCACACGGCAAGTGTGCGGTTCCACTTGGAATGACGGCTGTGGTTACAAATCTCATCCAATACAAGTCAAAGCGTGTCCTGGAAACTATTTTGTGTATGAGTTTGTCAGGCCAACATTCTGTGGATCTTACTGCGCAGGTAGTGTTTTTTTTTATTTTTTTAAACATGCTTTGGTCATTCATATTTTAGATTATACAATTATTGACAGTTAGTTAAAAGTATTATTTTTACTTTACAGATGTTACCAAGCTTGCATCTACAACAACATCTGAAACAACAGTGACAATTCCACCCATAGAATCTAGTACTTTGTCTATTACAACCCCAGGTATGTTTTTATTTTATTTTTTATTATTATTACAGTTTCACTCATGTTCTAGAAATTCAATCTGTAACAGGTAGCTCAACAAGAAAATGTTCAAGTTAAGTAGACAAAATGTTTTAATGAAGCTCCATTTGTAGGTAAATTAAAATGTAACAAATATTGACCTAAAAAAGAAATGTTTAGTAACTCGGTTTATTTAGCAAATGATACATTTATATTGCTAATGTTTCCACAGCAGAAGCTATCCCTTTTGACCCCTGCTATAACTACACTGTGCTTGATGATTCTTGGCGATCCACTAGCAATCACCATTCCTCCTCCATATTGTGTGATGTTTATGTCAGCTGGGTGGGCTGGTATCGTCTCTTCATTGGCGGCCAGAGCGCTCAGATGCCAGACACATGTGTTGATAAGTATAGCTGTAGCACTCACGCCCCACTATGGCTAAATGGTCAACATCCACAAGTTGAGGATGGAGTGGTCACCCGAAATATCTGTGGTCACTGGGGCAATGACTGTTGCTATTTCCAATCCAATCCCATTAAAGTCAAAGCCTGCCCAGGAAATTACTATGTCTATGAGTTTGTTCAACCAAATTTCTGCTATGGGACCTACTGTGCAGGTAAGCTGTTAAATTGTATGTTTATTATTTTTTTTTTTTTTACTATAATTAATCATGCCACAGACCACTGCAGAATGTTATTTGCTATGTCTTGTATTTATCTATTTTTGAATGTAAGCAGATCTTTATAATGCAATAGAGGTTTGAATCAATTTGTGTCTAGGGAAAATTGATGGATAAAATAATTTACAATGTACAAACCACCATCCCCACATTTAATGACCATACTGGAACATTATGGAAACTTTATTAAAAAAAAAAAAAAAATCTCCCTTTGTTGTAACTTTTTTTCTCTTGACCCTTTTCTCGTAAAAGCCCCAACTCCCAGCTCTGAACCATGCTCTGGTTACAATGTTCTTGATGACAACTGGAGAGACTTGCGCACAAACTTCTACCAATCTTATTACAATGATGACAGATATGTTGAATGGAATGGTTGGTATCGGCTGTATTTGAATGGACAGAGTGCTCAGCTGTCTGAGTGGTGTGCGAGTTTCACAGGATGTGGTGGTGAAGTTGGACTTTATCTCAATGGCTCTCATCCAAAACCGGAGGATGGGGTGGTGACCCGTGAAGTCTTGGGGTCGTCATCTTGGGCGTGGTGGTGGTGGTGGTGGAACACCCGCCAGTGTGGCTATTATAAATCCACCTCCATTGAAATCAAAGCCTGTCCAGGAGATTACTACGTCTATAAACTCATCAAACCTGACATGTCAATCCCTACGCCTACGTACTGTGCAGGTGCAGTTTTAACTTGTGTGTTCTTTATGGATGATTTTATCAGTCCCTTATATTAAAGAATTACACTTTGTTACAGTTCAACATTGATATACCAATACATTTATATAATATGTACAGGTAGTAACAATGCTAAACTTTTATATGGGTCATGGATGTTTTAACCAGTTAGACTAGACACACACACACAGCCATGATATGTCATTATTATCCATTGTTATATAAATGACCCTGTAATACAGCATTTAAACAGTGATTTCACTAACAACCTTCTTTTCCCCCATATCAGTTGCTTTCAACAACATCAGTAATGATCCTTGTTACAACTATGAAACTCTGGATCGTCCCTGGCGAGCCACAAATGAAACTGGACTTTACATTTGTGATGAAAACTTCTCCTGGAATGGCTGGTATCGACTTTTTTACAATGGAATGGACATTCGAATGCAAGAGAGCTGTGTTAATGCAGGCAGCTGTAACGCATATAGCGGTCTGTGGCTCAATGGTCCTCACCCTCAGATAGAAGATGGAGTGGTGACCATAGAGATTTGTGGAGGAAGATATTATGGCTGTTGTGATTTCAAATCAACACCCATCCGAGTCAAAGCCTGCCCAGGCGATTACTATGTCTATGAACTTGTCAAGCCACACTCATTTTGGTGTTCAGGGTACTGCACAGGTACTATTATTCTGTATGACTTTTTTATTCAAAATGTTTATATTGTTTTACTAATCTCTTATAATTCCCTCTTTCAGATACCAGCACTATATCAACAACCTTTTCCTCTACAAGCCCAGCTACATTTATTGGGTCCAGCATGAGTAGGTTTAAGTTAAAATAAGTTTAAGTACCATTGGGAAAATACACATTTTTTTTTAAGACTTTTGAAATGTAAAATGTTTGAAAATGATTCATTATAGCATTTGTTACATATAATGTTAGAACAAATGACTAATGCACTATTAACACTTTAGTAATACACATTTTTTTTTAAAGACTTTTGAAAAACGAATCAGTAATTAATAGCACCCAGTTCACTATTAGCTAAATAGTAACTACTGTTTTTTTTCATATGTTCCAGTAGAACTACTATATAAAGCTTCAGAATTGATGAATGATGCAAAATGTATAATTAATTCTAAATTGAAAGTCATTGTAACCTGCCAGTCATTACCTACTTGGATCTTGTTAGTGTCCTAATTAATAGTGTTTATATCATCAAAAAGTTGATTTATTTCACTAATTCCATTCAAAAA